>NC_135211.1:23545850-23705850 GCF_052324685.1 Brachyhypopomus gauderio | reverse complement strand
TGTGTGTGTGTGTGTGTAGTACCTGTCGTGAGCAGAATGAATAGCCCACTGCCCTTCACTATTGCTGTATCCTAGACAAGGTGCCAGCTCAGAGGATTACTTAACCCATATGGCCTAAAATATCACTGTAGGAGGGGAAAGTGGAAGAATGGACATTTCTCCTTCGTCTCTCTGTGTGTGTGTGTGTGTGTGTGTGTGTGTGTGTGTGTGTGTGTGTGTGTGTGTGTGTGTGTGTGTGTGTGTGTGTGTGTGTGTGTGGCACTAATGAGTATGTTTCTTTGCTATTTAGAAATTTTCACAGCAGTAGTAAATTTTGTGTAGTCAACACTTATTTGTGAGGTTCTTAGTACACACAGTCACACAGTACAGCACATACATTGTTCTTAAATATAGAAATATTATTCCTATAATTGAAACTCCAACAAACTACAAACTAGGTAGGTGATTATGATACCCAGATGTTGCTCAGTCATGCAGGCTGTACTACAGAAGCTGGGTGAAATATCAACATCTAGTGGTTGATTTTGAGAACTGCAGTTCAAAGAAAAAAGGTTTCTCCAATAGGAGAAAGGTAGCATTTCCAACTTCGTCCAGCACCTTCCAGAATGCTGTATTCCAGAAAAACACTGTTCTGAACGATTCATGCTAAAGTTAGTATCAGCAAACAAAGCACAATCCACTGATGGGGTGTCACTGCTACATCGTGTGTGTGATTCTGTGAGTAAAAGTCTTAAGTGCTGAGGTATGAATTCTTGTTCTTCATCATGGTGTAGTGTTAGAAGAGGAACCATGCACTGCATTTATGTGTTGACATGCACATGAAGTGTGCTTGGAAATTCTGCTTCTGGGATTAGTTGAAACTGTGGGGGGCAGTTTTGAATCATGGAATAAAACTTTGAAAACCTTCTGGAAAGCACTACCTTTCTGTGACACCATTACCCTCTGTGGATCACTGCACCATTGAAGCATCCCTTTAATTAATCAATTCAGTGAAGGAAATAAGAAAAAACAGCAACAATAAACGAACACACACACACACACACACACACACACACACACTTATATGCACTCTGAAGGACCATCTAACCTTCTAATCCAGCAAGCAGGTGCTGGCATTGGGCTTGGTGAGTCAGGTTTCACTTTACAGTGAATTAGGCCTGTGTGGAACAAAACAATTCAAAGGCTTTTAAAGGAAGGAGATGACACATGTACATGTCTGGGTCATTCAGGCCAGATCGAGGGTTCAGCTCGCATGGAGAGTGGGCTATAGGCGGGTCACATGACCAGAGATATCATCTGAAGTGGGCCCTTCTGAATCTTTAATTCATGGCGGAAAATATTTGAGTCTACTCAATGGGCTAATTCTGCTGTTCAGAGATCTGAGTCTCCCCAAGCTACGGATATAATTAAAAATGGAAACTTTATCTCCGTGGACCAAGGGTTATACATAGATATCAAACTGAACAATAGGATATGCAGAGCTAACATTGATTCACCAGTAGTCAGTTTTGGATGTGTTTGCTAGACTCATAGTGGTGTATAGGTAGTGGGATATTTATATGGATGGATGGATGGATGAATGGATGGATGGATGAATGGAGGTTTGGTAGCTTTCAAATGATGCTTGATTGCTTAGTGAGATGAGCAAATAACAAACAGAAACTTCTGTATTTTAAATATTACAGCCATATAAAGGATATTTGTTAACATATGAACAAGATGCAATCATAATTATATCATAAATGGTAAGCTGATTAGCCATGACTGTGCTTTATCAAGACCGTGTTTCAGAGAGGTCTGCCACTAGGACTACACCAGAACAAATTTAATCAGTGCGTTTGTTTTGCTGGAAGACTGAGATACAAACAACGTTTGTCCTGTAGGCTACATGTGAACACCCATAAACAGATAGACAAGGGGAAAATGTCCATGTAAATACTTACCGAAGTGTGATGCCTATTACGCTGACTAAATGAATCTGTTCGTGCTAACACGCCCGCTTACACGTCCCTATCGTCTAATTACTGACATATGTAAAACAAAAAATAAATAAGTGTTGTATACAACACATAGGAAATGATAAATGGAAACGCTATTTTTTGTTATTACATCTCCTGTCAAAGAAATATAATTTAAAAGTATATGTAGACTATATGTATTATTAAAATAGCTATTTTATGCATAATTGAGTACTGCAACAAGGCAGTCTCCCGTAGCAAGACGAAGCATCTCATCAACTCTAATTAAGTAAAATAATCACAAAAACGTCTCAAAAGAATGTTAATTACCTTAACATTTCAAAGTATAAATCGGTTCTGTGTTTATTTACCGGTTATGCCAACACGGCCCTTACATCGTTCGCAAAATGTGTTCTGACTACAAGAACATCAGAGGAGAAATTGGTACTGACCCCTACGTGTAAAGTTCCTGTAGCCACCCATGCTAACAGCAAATAGCCGGTAACAACATTATGCATTCGATGGGCAATAATATCACTAAGTTCTCGGCTCTGAAGTTTCTAAAGTCATTATTGGTTTATTGTATGTCATGTGGATGGTGTAAATGTTGACCTCCTGCGCTGTGTGGTAGAGGCTGCATCCTAGGCCGCCTCGCTTGGGCACAGGGGCGAGAACGGTTCGGTTCGGAGGAGCATCCTCCCCACTATGCGGCTTTTGCTCTCAAAAACAACTTAACAGCTCCAAATAAGCGACTATTTCAATATCATATCCCAGTCGCCCCGATATGCGAATTTGCGGTACTATTTCCAAATCGTTTTTTTTTTTACAAATATCAATTGTATTTCCGCGGAACAAACCCTGTTTATAATTTGCGCAGACAAGCAAAAATGACACCGCATCCTTCAGCCGCTGCGCAGAGCTGGAGATGCTGGAGATGCTGGAGAACACGGGAACGACCGAGAACGACGCGACCAGCATCCCGACGCCTCGTCCCGTGTTTACCGGAGAAGCTCTCGGTCTCCATATATTACATTTTCGCCTCTTCACCTGTTTTTACATCATGTATCGTGAGGCCGGTCGCATCCACTACGCACGAAGCACGATATAATAATAGTAATATTTAGCTTCTTACCTGATCAGTGCAGATTTAATGACGACTAATGCCGTCTAGAACCGCGCTCCGCGTGAAAGGCGACGAGTCGCGCAACGCCGTGCTCGAGTACTGCGGTACACGGACTTCATGTGGATATCCTCCCTTGTCTCCGCCAGCCCAAGAAACTGTACTCGCTTCAGCTGAGCGCGTACCCGGCCACTGTGCTCGCTCCTGTCCTGGACGGTGCAAGTGTGAATGTGGATAGCGCGCGCCTCGGATTACAACTGGACAGGTGTTTCAAGGGATGACAAATAATCAAAATTATTAATCAACATTTATGTATATATACATTTATATATATATATATATATATATATATATATATATATATATATATATATATATATATATATATATATATATATATATACACACACACACACAGAGAGCGAGAAGAGAGAGAGAGAGAGAGAGAGCAAATATATGTGTATGCCATACAATTTGATTCATCCTATTCTAGAATATAAATATTTCTGACAATTTATGCTGTGTATCCAACACTACAACTGTAACATGATATGCTGGAGCACACTGCCTTTCTCAGTGAGCCTCTGTCCCATACACAGCGTTCTTTGACAGTCCTAAAGGTTTAACATATTCTTCTATAGCACAATAACACACTGGCACAGTTCAGCATTAAATACAACCAGGCACAGAGAGACATAGATTGACACTATGTCATCTATGCTGCACATTCTTAGGGGGGGGATGAATAGGCATATCTGTGTGGGGCTAGAACATTGATACACATGATTTCTCTCAGGGTTTATTCACCAAAGAGGATTTATTTCTGACAGCATATGTTGGGTTATCAGAGCTTGACATGCAGACCAATTCACAGATGTGGAGAATCACACACACACACACACACACACACACACACACACACACACACACACACACACACACACACACACACACACACACACACACACAGCTGAGCCCAGGCAGTGGAGAGAGATAAAAGGCCAAAAGTCTTTCAAGGACTGCAGGCTGTCAGCCTTAATTATACTGCCAAACTTTGGTGGAGGGAACAGGGAGGCAAATGCTTTGGTGGGGCTTACCCAGAATCCTTTCTTACTGGAGCCCACTGACATCCATTCATTTGTTATTCCTCAGAGTGGAGAACTTTTCTTTCCCTCCTTAATTCTTTGAGGCTGGAGGGGAAACCCCTGAATATGGATGTACTGTATAGATTAGACTCAAACACACTGACTTAGGCGGATAAGAAAAACGCTAAATCTGCTTAATTACACTGAGGTGTGTTTAAGCTCTTGTTGTCTGCGGATGTTTCAGGGTCATGGACATATTTATGTGGGATTGGGGGCAGCTGATTGTTCTTATTTGTAATGGGAGAGACTTCTTTTTCCTTTTCTGACTAGAAGGACATGCAAGGGATTAAGGACCTTTCCCCATGCCCTTGGGAGTCCTGATGGTTCAATGTTCCTGTACCATAGAGTTCACACTCTTCGTGAAATGACACGATAGAAACAAAACATGGGGATATTACACAGAATCAGTGTTTCCAGGAATACAGAATCAGAGACAAAAAAAATGAGATGGGAAAAATGTGTTTACATTTGGTTAGTGTAGCTCAGGGTTGTCAATTTCATAGTGCTGACTTGCAATGTTTATCTATTTCATGCCTTCTTGACAAAGCACTTTACACTACTCATAAAAAATGAATGATCTACAAAATGTAAAATAAATAACAGATGTTCTTGATTGTGTGACGGGTGGCCACCATCGGGCTTCCCATTTCTATAAATCGCTCTAAACAGTGAGGAGTTTACCAACAGAAAAGTCTGGCAGATACAGGGAAACCAGATCCTGTATTCTATCCAGAGCTGCCTTCTGACACGGCATACTAAATCTGAAACAAAGGTCTGTAGTGAAGCCTGTACATAGCAATTAGGAGCCCGCAGTCCTGGCAGGGCAGAGCTGTTGTACACTATACACGCTAATGCAGCATGAAGGCAGCTGGGTGGTAAATACATCATGGCTGAAGTAAGATCACCTGCCCAGGTCAAATGTCACTGCACACGGGACACACAAACCGTGATCACAAAGCTGTCCTCCAGGTTATAAGATATACCAGCGCTTGAGTGACTGAAGCAAGTATGAGGACCAAAGATAAGGGTCGCCTTTCCTGCCCACGTTAGACAGTGTTTTCCCTGTAATACTCTCTTTTGGGAAACCCAGCTCAGAGCATTTGTATTGACAATGGTGGATATTTAGACACTCTTTCCACAAGAGGGCGCCGATTTCCTATGACGTGTTACTCAAAGCGTTGAAAGAAACGTCAGTATGATCAACATTCGTGATGCTTGTACCACATGATGGCGGTATATAACAATTTATAGTAAGTAATTGCATTAAAATGGTTATTGGGTGGTAACAGCGTATAACTGTTGTATTAAACTTTTAGATCCTTATATTACAGTTTCTTAAAGATAAAAAATTAAGATTACTACTAAAAATGAACAGTGTTGCCGGGCGTTATAGTTTTTCTGAGTCGTGTATTTAGACTGGATAGTTTAATACAGATGAAAACAAAGAAGTGAATAGATCACCGACAACCGTTTTATTAATAACACTAGTTTATATTAACAACATAGGTGACTGGTGTATTTAATATCAACAATATAACACCCAGGACCTGAAATGCAGGATGTCTAAAAAGTAAGGAAACTCCCTTTAAAAATGTATCAACAAACATGGTCTTTAAGATGAACAACATTCAGTATCTTCTTTGTATATGGGTGTTTCCTTACTGTCGATACACCCTGTCTGCATATGTAAAATATCATCGAGCATTAGCCGACACGCGATCATGGTGTCATTACTCGCAGTGTCCACTAGAGGCCCTCGTTATTTCTCCCTTCCTCTGTATCCATTCTGAATACGCTTTCTCCAATGAAAGCGCGATGAACGCCGCTCTGATAACCGAGGACATCAGCAAGTCAGCTACAAAATAACCCGGTCACAGCAGACGGAAGGAGTTACGCGGTATAATATTACATTCAATGTATTCTTGCAGGCACGGGCACATTATGTCGAAGGATCAATTCCTATACCACCGCCACTAGCTACCGGAAACTGGTGTCTGCGCAGGAATTAATACATTACAAAATCGTAGATCAATTCTTCTGGAAGCAGGATAAAGCGAAGAGCATGACACGGGCGTTTCAGAGGCCATAGACCAGGTATGTGTGGTGTGTTCTGCTGCTCACAATATATGAGAATATTTGAAATATTAATAAGCAAATTGCTGTTTTTTTAGACTTGCGCAGTGACGGAATATTCGCAATAAATAAACGTAGCGTTTCGTCGTTCCCCAGGGACAGAAATCGGCACCGATTCGAGATCCTTTACTTTTGCAAAAAAATAAATAACTACCGGATAGCTACAGGGGGCTCTTAGGAAACGTAAACCGAAGAATAGTTTAACGCCATTGCCCATGTTAACTGACGCCGATATCACAACCGCAAGAGCAATTTCAAGACACATAGCTGGGTTTTACGCTGTAAATAGCAAAGCAACTTGTCGAGTTCGCTCTCACAGCCACTGCACCATCGCATCATCTACACAGAGCCGAGGACTGCGTGTGCTTCTGCAACCTTCGCCTTCTGCACACCCGTGCACTGTGCGCGCGACGCCGAACGCCCGTCGAATCCGCCGCACATGTAAACAAAGTCGGGCGCTCCGCTCAAAGTTTTCACTCAAAATGTGCTCAAATATAAGATTGTGTCACGAGAACGTCGAATGTCAACGACTTCTCAGGACTGGTCGTCACGATTATTAAAGCCGTAGTGCCAGTAGGCAGCGTAAAAACGTGTAGCCTTTGGTCTCCAACTCTTTAGATGGTGAAGGGTGGGGAGGTATCTGGCATCATGGCGTGTGGGTGTCCTACCTCACATTAACATATAAACCTCGTCTGCGTTTGCAGTGGTTTTCCCCGTCGAGTGTTACAACATGTGGCGTGTACACTCCGGACTCGCCAGACAGGTTCAGAACAAATGACACGCACGTCTGTGAAAACGTGCACAACAACATTGACATACATTCCAGTATGGCACAAGGTTTTGCGATTGTTAAACGCAGTTTTCTTTTAACGTGTACTCCTTATAATATGGACGGTACCCTCGCCGAACTTGTCCCAACAGTGTGGAGACTGACGCCCCCCCCCCCCCTGTTCCTAAGCAGCACACGTGTGTTATGTGGTAGGGCCCAAACGTGTCCAACCTCGCGTCCAGATCTAAAGCCGTGACAGTGCCGAACGTCCAAACTGTTCAGGCGGCACAGTCGACTTCTTGCACCGAGTGAGTGGTGCTTTTAAGCTCTGCAAAATCAGCAAGGCTTTTTTATTTGCCGTAATACCTATGGCACGAGTCTTTTTTAAATGTTTTTGTCAGTTAGCTGGTAGTCTGCTGAACGTCCTCCGGTAACTGTGGTTAGATAGTTCCTCTTGGTTTTGTAGTTGCTGCGTTTAGCGTTTTCTGGCATTTTCGCTGTGCTTAGCTCCTTTTCCTGGTAAAGTACGTGTAGATTGTGTGATGTGTTTCTGTTTGATGATACATGTAGACTCCTTTGCTCACTGTGAGTGTATAAAATCACATGCCACGATCCAACCCCTGATCTCTAATAAAAAGCTTTTAACCTTTGATTCAGCTTAGGATGTAAGCCAGATTTGGAATGTTGGTTAGATTACAGGGCCATCTGCACGACAGAGTCCGCGGGTGGAGAGAAATCTTTGTAGGTCTTTTTGGAGCGTGGAACCCTGAGGAGGAGCATGGAAGGTGATGGAGCACATGGGGATAGAACTCGGGCTTTGCTGTGGCCCCAGCCCGGGCCCGGGCCCCATCAGCTGGCAGCAGAGCGCGTCTGTTAAGGCCCAGGGCATGAGTGTGAGAGTTTAGGTTCTGTTTGTCAGTGGGTGGGTGTCGCCGCTGGGAGGCGGGGGGAGGGGTGGCGTGTGCGTGTGTGCGTGTGTGTGTGTGTGTGTGGGTGGGTGGGTGGGTTTGGGGGGCAGGGATGACACCGGTCTCTTTGTCTCTGCTTCTCAGAGGCGTGTGAACGCGTCTGGGTCGGCCCTCGCTCACGTGACGTCCCCACCTCCTCGTCCTTTGTTCAGCCAATCTGGGAGCCACCCCTAATTGAATGGGATTATATCCCAGTGGGGGATTGATTCCGGGGGTCTGGGGCCGGGCAGGCCCGGGGTCCCAGCAGAACAATACGAGAGCCGCCTTCTCTCCCACCCCTCTCCACCACCCCGTTCCCCTCTGGCCAGAGGGCCTGGTCCAACACTCGGTGTGGGCAGACAACGCAAGAGGCGCACTCCTGGGAAACCGAGACCGGCCACAATGATGGTGTCTGGAGATGGATGCCGCACGCACATGGTACAGCCCATCTGCTGACGTCTGGACACGTGTTTGCAACAACGTCTGAGGTCCTTTGGGCCCTACGCCTGGTATAATCCCAGGAGCGTGCCCGGAAAACCCCTCTCCTTCCCAGTGTGTGACGGAGAAGACCCTGCTGGCTGTCTGGCTTTGGCCTGACGTTCATGCGCTGTGTAGGCCCTGTGTCTGGGATTCTTTGTATGCATTGATATGGTTCAGCTGTGTACAAATAGGCCAAGAACAGGTGCTGCACAGAATGGATGAGCGAAAGCCAAGCGGGACAGTGCTAATCTCGGTGGAATCAGTGTATCCCTTTGCCCCTTCGATCTGGATTCCCGCTGATAAACGCCCCTATAAGAGTGCTCTAACCCGCAGAAGCACGTGTGCTCGTAAATATTTTTTTTCCGGTGTGGGGGAAGTGTGAAAAGAGGTCAGAGCGCGGAGCGTGGAACTGTCTCGGCTAGCGCACGTCTCACGGCTGTCTCGCTCTTCTCTCTGCTTGGACTCTCCTGCAGTCTGTCCCCATTATTCAGGGAGTGGGGATGATAGTCATTCATTCAGTGAGGTGTGCGAGAATGTTCCTGCAGAGTGGAGTGGGCAGGTCAAACCACCCACTGTTCCTCTTGGTGCAGGCCAGCACAAAGGTCAAGGCGAATAAGAATCCCAGTTTAGAGGTACATGCAGTGATAAATGACTCGACTGTGTTTTCACACCACGGAGTTGGAGGTCATGGGAGGTGAAGTACCTCCATCATCAGCAGGAGAGGTGTGGAGACATCAGAATATGTTTATTTCCCTGCAACTCTGAAGTCCAGCCTCTTTGTCACTCGTCATCCTAAAGAGTGTTTGAGAGCTTCAGGGAGCTTGGCTTTATTTATGGCCTGATCTTTGGAGATGGCAGAAGTGAGAGCCATGAGGAACGTCCTCTGTAGAGAAGTCCCTGCAATCATGCTGCACCCAGAGCAGCTGCATGAATCTTATTGAGAATCACTGTAATGGATACTGAAAGTGTAAGAGGCAATCTCTCCTGAGCACTGCAGTCACTGTATTTTACACCTCTGCAGTCTCTATATATCTCACCCCTCTGCAGTCACTGTATCTCACCCCTCTGCAGTCACTGTACACTGTATCTCACCACCCCTCTGCAGTCACTGTACACTGTATCTCACCCCTCTGCAGTGCCTTCAGCTCCAGAGCTTCAGTGGCTGCTCTTGTCTTTGATTTTAATCACTGGAGGCTATCTGGACTTGCAGAGCTCGAGCCATAACGGAGCAGAGAATGTTAATTAGGCAGAGTATGTTAATTAGGGCTGTCAAACGAGTTCTGAAATGCCGTTGGTTCTGCAAAGGCCAATTATGTTCATAGTGAAGTTTGCGCTGATGGCTCTCCTTTGAATCTTGGCCTTCGGATCTCCAAAAGAAGACTGGTGCTGGAGCTAGTTCCTCCAGCAGGTATGGATGAGTCCTCTGTGTCCACGAGTCTCCTGAGCCGGCCTGCTCTGCTTTTACCGAAATCTCACTGGCCCTGCATGTCTTGAACCCTTGTGCGGGAGCCTCCGTCCGGCTGCGTGTGGTGGCGTGCGGGGGCGTGTGGTGGCGTGCGGGGGCGTGCGGAGCACCGCCGGCTGCAGTCTGCGCGAGGGAAGCAGGAAGTGCTGGTCTGCTCTCTGAATGTTGCTGAGTAAGCGGAGGCAATGGGAGCCAGATGACTGTCTCCGTACAACACGTCCCCATCTGGTCTCCTCTTCAGATAAATGTGGTGACTGTAATTGAGAACACTGCCCGTGTCTTCTTTGATCCCCACTAGATCTATGTTTTGGGGATCTGTTGTGTTTAATTACTTTTGTCTGTGATCCATTATTTGCAAATGAGCCAATTGCCCACGGTGCATGGTGTAGAGGACGAGATTTTGCATTGCACCACTGATGTGTGTTCATGGTGACCTGTTTTGGATAGGGAGATGTACATTTTTCAGAGGATTATTGTATTTTTCATCATTGCTCATTTGTCTCTTCTGTTTCTCCACAGAGCTCCATGGTCTTGCTGTGGACCCCATAAAGACCCATTTTCCCCCTGCAACCCCCCCTCCCCCCTTTGATCTGAACCTCCTGGTGTGGTGGCAGTGCCCCCTGCAGGAGAATGTCTGCAGCGCAGACGCAGAGTGACGGCGAGCAGCGCTGGGGCTGCCTGGAGTCTCTGGGCCTGAGCCCCCGTGAGCTGGTCCTGGCTGAGGCTCTGCAGATGGAGTACGATGCCCTCTCCCGCCTCAAACAGGACAAGGGATCATCCGGGACTGTCTCCCCTGAGACCAGGCCCGAGCAGCTCTCGCCCAGACCGGTCCCCAGCCCACCCGGGAGCAGTCTGCCCCAGGGCACGTCTGGATCCGATCCGGCACTCAACGTCATCCAGCCCGGAGTGTCAAACCCATCAAGGTCAAACCTGGAGTTGCGCAGCTATAGTAAGGAGCCGCTTTACATCTTGGACAGCCAGGAGAAGAGTGACTACGAGGGGACGTCAGGAATGCTGATGAAGGGGCTTCCTCCTCCGGACGAGCCCCCGCCGGCGCTGCCGCCCCGTAACCCCATCCCTCCGCTGGATCCGTTCCTGGGCCGCAGAGGTTCTGCTCCCAGGGACGTGAACCTCTTCACCCCCGAGGAGGACCAGCCCAAGCTGCCCTGTGGAGATGCCATGAACTACGACAACTTGAATGACTCCCTCATAAGGCTCAACGAGGACTGGCCGTCGCCCAGGAGGCGGAGAGTTAACGGCGACCAATCGGGGAAGCCGGTGGCGCGGAGTAAGACCCTGCCCCCACAGGTTCCGCCTCGCACTTACCTGCCGGGGCAGAGGAGTGCCAGAAACATCTGGAGGGTGTCAGTCGATCCGGTATGTGTGCTTGGTTTCAGGAAGTGTGCAGTCTGAATTGCAGAAATGATGATAATGTGTAGACAAAGGTTTTATGTTTTTATCATCGCATACATGGAACTGATTATTCATATGTAGATTATAAAACTAGTGTGCAGCTGTGGTAAAAATCCCTTCATGACCAACTATGTCTGAGAATGTCTAAAATGAATCATTCTAAGAATTCGATTGAACTCGTGTCACTGTGTGTGATGTAGGGGAAAGAGCTGAGTGCCGTTTCTGCCTCCCAGGTGTCTCAGGGGTCAAGGGTCAACGGGTTCGGCTACGAGCTCTTCCAAGTATCAGAGGAGCGCGATGAGGAGGTGGCTGCCTTCTGTCACATGCTCGACGTGTGAGTGCCTGTCTACCACACTCACCTCCTCACCTACCTCCTCGTCCTCCTCCACCACTCCTAATGCACAGCTCTGATCCATGTTGATGTCAATCGTGGCAGATGTTTGATGTCTCATATCATAGGTCCTGAGTTTGTGTGTGTGTGTGTGTGTGTGTGTGTGTGTGTGTGTGTGTGTGTGTGTGTGTGTGCAGGTTGCGCTCGGCCTACCCATGCACGGAGCACTCGAAGAACGCTGGCTTCGTGTGGAGCCCGAGCGTGACGCAGGAAGAACTTCAGCTGGGCCTCGGGGTCAGCATCAAGGTCACGGTGGTCAGCGAGCACTTCCGGGAGCCCCTCACCTTTACCTGTGATGGTAAGCCAAGGCACAGGTGCAACCTCACAGACTGGTGCTGATTGGTTTAGCCTGGGTGTGGACCAAACCTGCGGTCCTCCCATACGCTTCTGCACGTGAAAGGTCCAGGCAGCTGATGATTTGACACCGGTGCTGTTGGAGCATGCGCAACGCAGAAGTTTCCGGGTCAGGACACATCAACGATCCGTTCGTTTCCCTTGCCATGGAGCGGCACTTTTTCACCTGGCTGACTTGAAAAACCAGATCTGTGGTAAAGCTGAACAGCTTAACTTTCCTCTGATTTGCTCTGTCGAGCTTGAGATGAGTGGAATTTAGACACCATAGTGCTCCACGGAACTGTCCAGAGAGGACCACACAACCTCTCGGATCAAATCACTTAATGGAATTATAACCAAATGGCTTCCTGCCAGCTATATGTTTTATATTCTTGATCAAAGGAGCCTGATTCTCATTCTTTTGGCAAACAGTAACGCGATCACAAACATGTCCATACACACCCACAAGGTCTCTCAGATGGCAGGAGCAAGCGGGAAGGAGAGAATATGACGTGGCCTCCTCCTGTTTGTCTAGCACTTCCCTCTTTTTCCTTCTCTTTACATTCCACGGTTTGACAGCTGCCTTTCGCCACGGCCACCTGAGGCTCCACTATGAATTTGTTTATCTGTATCTGGTTTCTGGAGCTGGTCTGAAGTTGTGCTATTTGCTGTCAGTGGAACAGAACAGTGCAGGCCAATGGAAAGGCCAGAAAATAAGAACCACACAGTATTCTCCAGTTGATATTGTATGGCAGTAGTGTCTTAATATTAGTCCAACTGTCTGTCTTGAAAATTATGTAGCTAATAATACATAACCTTCATGTTTTTTCCCTTGTAGTGGTGAGGGTATGTGAGCTGTGATCGAACCTGTAAATTCTGGGGTATCTGAAGATAAACACCCTTCCAGTTTGTGGTGGTGTTCTGCCAATCAAACCTGTCAGGACATAGGTGTGGATAGTGGTTGCTCTCTGGGCCTCTCGCACTCCTCCGGCTGGGTGTGGCCTGTGTTTGCTGTGATCATTCTGTGACTCACGGGTGCCTGTGTTGACCGGCGGAACGCGGCCTCGCCTGAGTGTGTGTGGACATGGCCCACGACGAGTGTGCTGACCCTGACCGCTAGTTCACATCCTTCCCCATAAAACCACAGGCGTCTCATATGTTTGGCCTTGAAGGATGACAGTCCTGTTATGGTGTTAACGTAAGAGTGGCCTTAATAAATGCAGTCTCTTTCTTGATTGTGTAAGAGTCAACGTTCAGAAAGAGTTGCAGAAAAATTGTAGAGAGTGGGAGAGGGAGGGATGGAGGGAGGGATTGAGAGATAGAGAGGAACAGGGAGATGGAGGGAGGGTTTGTCAGATTGCATCATGACCGCAGAACTCTATCTGTCTGGACTCGTGAAGGAGACTGGGGCAGGGAGGACGTTTTCTCCTGGTCCGATCTCACCTTTGTCCATTGTCTTTTTGTTTCTCTTGGCCGGTGTCGTTAGGTGCTGGCTCACTGTAAAAAGAGCAGATGGAATCTGATCAGGAAGAGCAGTGTCACTAACTGGTGACCTCCCATCGATCTAGCTGCCACTGTTCTGATTGACCGATGGAGTTTTGATCACTTTACCCCCCCCCCCCCATCTAGAACATCTCCATTCACCCTCTGACCCATATCAACCCCCATCTGTTGTTACTAGATGCAAATGATGTCATCGTTACATCATTGCAATAACAGCATGTAATGGGTTTTTGAAGCGTGTAGCTGTACCCTAAAGTGAACCTGTGTGGTGATGCAAACTTGTTTTCTGATCACTTTTGTTAAGGGTCTTCCACCATTGACCTGCTGATCTACCAGACCCTGTGCTACGCCCACGATGACCTGGACATGATCGATGTGGACGACTACATCCTGAAAGTGTGCGGCCAGGCGGAGTATCTCGACAAGTAAGAGCAGCGTTGCACCTCCACCCAACCACCCCTCCCCAGGCCCAGGAGGGCTGCCAGCTTGTTTCATTTTCAAGTGCTTGGCAGTCTGTTTTCTTGGGTTTGAGGGAGTGGAGACACTTGGTTAGCGAGTGTCAGGCTGTACATAATAAACAGACCCCACTGCCTGTTCGGAGCTGGAAGACCTCCTGTCATTGGCTGCTCTGCCGGACCGTAGTTTGATTGACACCTGCTCCTTGCTCCAGCCCTCCGCGTGAGAACAGGGGAGGCGGAGCCCCACGCCGGGCCCAGGCTACGGTAATCTCGTAATGCCCCACTCCCTGGGACTTTCAGTCCGCTGCACCTCCAACCCCGCCCCCTACCCCCCTCTGGGCATGATGCCCACTTCAGACGGGCATGGAGCTATGGGCAGTTGTCCCAGATCTCACCAAAAAAACCCCAATAAACAGCCCCTTTCTGCACCACTGCTTGGGTGCACCGTCACGAGAAGCATCTCTCTCTAGCGCTGTGAGTGGCGTATTGGGGGAGCTTGACCCCCCAACCCCCCCCCCCCCCCCCCCCCCCCCCGTGTGGCCGGAACACGGGTGCCGTTCTGAGGGGAAAATGACTGGGGAAGGCTGCCTGTGGTTAGTGGTGCGAACAGGCTTCCGTCATCCCGACCCAAAAGCCCGTCTGGTGTGGCTGTTATAAGTGAGCAGTGCTGATGTCTGAGGGAGAGTATAACCACAGTGGGCTTCCCCTCCAAACAGGACCACCATTCTGGAAGAGTTTGAGCGTCCAACTACTTAAGTGCTTCATATGGTACACACAGACTGGCCTGCTAATGGGCAAATGGGTCAGAGTGGAGGGAAGAGTTGTTTCAAAAGCACAGATGCTGTGTGTGTGTGTGTGTGTGTGTGTGTGTGTGTGTGTGTGTGTGTGTGTGTGTGTGAAGAAGCAGTAGAGTTTTTGTTCAGTAGCTTTTTGGGTGTTGGTAGGAAGTGTGTTTTGCATTGATAACCTCGAGTTAGTGCATGACTGCATGGAGAGGGAGATTATCCTGTGTGTAAGGCTGGTGTTATTCTGCTGGTACTGTGCTACCATTCAGCATGATGGCCTGGTGGACAAACAAAAAACGTTACTGTTGCACAGTGAATGCATATATTCCACATATACTTTATATTATATTTGATTTATTATTATTATTATTATTATGACATAAAATTATATAATAACTAATATATTCTAATTCCACTGTGCAGACAAAATGGTCCAAATGAATGGGTTATTTATCAAGGGAAAATGATCTGTGTGCACATCAGGATGACACATAATGGTCATATTGGATGTTCGGTTTATTTCTCGTAGGCCTTTATAGCTTTTCAGTGTGTTCTAAGAGTAGAGGTTTGTTATGAGTGCGTCCTCTCTTGTCTCACATTTCTTAGCGCTGTGTCACTCTGGTGTGTCTCACTGTTGTGTGTCCCTCGTCCCCAGTTCTCAGACCCTGGCAGGCCTGGAGTGCATCCAGCAGTGTCTGAAGTTTGACTGGGACATTCGGCTCTTCCTCTCCAAGAGGATCTCCGTCAGCAGGGAGCTGGCCCGCACGGTGAGCGCAGAACGGGTGGAGGGAGGTGGGTGGAGGGCCTGCACTGCTCAACCCCAGAACGTGTGGAGGCGGAGGCCCCACAGAGGTTGTAGGTTTGCTCCTTGGAAGTTGTAAGTTATAGGTTTGTTTCTTGTAGGATGTTATGGTGGGTGTTGTGTCGTGATTATGGTAAAAGCAGGTCGTATCTCGTGGCTTGTCGACAAAAAGGTGTTCAAGAAGGAAAGTGCATGTGTGCGTGCGTGCTCACTGAGCTGCACATGTTCTTGTAACCTGTAAATTTGCTTCTTGTAAGTTTGTCATCATGATTACAAAAGTAAAATGCAAGTATAAAAGAACAACCCCATGTTAGCAATGCTAACTAGATAGCTGACTGCGTTGCCACATCTTCATGGTACATTGTCTTTCCACCTCTTGATGCTAATCCACCTCGCTGTATTTGTCATACAGTTTCACTACGCCCACTGTGATTGCACGGTAGTGTAAATCACAGGAAGAGGTGGGCAGGCTGCTGTAGTGTACAGTACGTGTGTTGCCAGTTTAAGATGATGATGTGATGGCCGTCCTTTTTTTCCCTCTGTCAGGAGGAGGACGACGAGACACCGTCTACCTTGAACCACAACATCCTTCTGCAGGAGAGGCCCATCAAGCAGACTGTGACCAGGTGAGGGGGCAGCAGTGCGTGAGAGGGAACCTAAATCGTGTGTGACCCACTGACCCACTCTGGTGTCTTTCACAGGGAGGCCCTCACGTTGTTATTGGACACCTTCCATAATGAGGCCGACTCCTTTGTGCTGTCAGAGGTACGTTAACTGTGGACAATCTCCACGTGGGACATGTTAATTATGTTAGTGCAGTCTGGAGACTACTGATCTACTGCAAAATGCAGTGAAATATTCTCTCTCTCTCTCTGTGTCTCTTCTCTCTCTCTCTCTCTCTCTCTCTCTCTCTCTCTCTCTCTCTCTCTCTCTCTCTCTCTCTCTCTCTCTCTCTCTCTCTCTCTCTCTCTCTCTCTCTCTCTCTAGGTTGACATGTCATTGCACGTGGAGCGCTTGGTTCAGTCTGTGAAGGCTCTGTGCAGCTCTCTTGCTGCCGTGGAAACGCCAGACATCACCTCAGCCCTCAACCAGTTGCCAGCCTGTCCCTGCAGACTACAGCCCAGCGTACAGAAGGTGAACACATACACACCTGATACAGAGCCAGTGTGAATGAGCTGTTGGAAACCCCATAGTGATATGCTGGTTAGCTGTACTTCATGCTTCTCTGGAGTCTTGCATTGCTTACAGGATCTGGTGTAAACACATGCCCTCGAGCGCTAGCGTGCTAAAACGCTAGCGTCAGCATGTTTGCAGTGGTGTCTGCAGGCAATAATGGTTCAGTATGTGTAGAAACAGAAAGCTCAAACCTTTTCTGAGTGACAGCTAAAAGCTGCAAGTGTCCTCCAAGTGCATGCTGGTTTCTGTTACACTATACAACTGTGTGTGTGTGTGTGTGTGTGTGTGTGTGTGTGTTTCCCCTCACAGGATGCGACAGTGCTGGCTCGGAGAGAAAACCGAGGTACGGTTCCCATCATGCTTCACTAATCCCAGTTTGACAACAGCGAGGCCACATTACAGCCCTGCCCACCTCCCTCCCCACCCCCTCGTGCTCTGTAAGAGGGAAATGGGGCTGCTGTTGGTGTGCATGCGCATGCCTTAACGTTCATAGACCTGTGTGTGCGTGCATTCACGTGTGCACCCACGTGACAGTGCGTGCCTGTGTGCACGTGATGGATGGGGCCAGAGTGTGTTTGTGTTTGAAGACGTCTGTAGAAAGGATCTCCTGCAGTAAGCATCCTGAGGTTCTACGCTGAGATAAACAGGAAGGACGCATGTCTGCCTTCAGGAAGTGTGCTGCTCATTCCACACCGAACGTAACCTGAATTCCAGCTGTCCTAACAAACAAACCAGTATCCATGGAAGTCCTCTCCATGGAAGTCCTGCCACCTGCCTTTCTTACGAGGGCTGTGTGTAATAATTAAAAAAAGACAATCTGTAGGTGCTGTCTGCTGGGACAAGCTTCAGTTCTGTGATCTTTTCAAACGGACATGGTGTATAGATTTGAAAAGTTTTCTGGCCAGTCGTGGTTTGCACATGAGGTGCATTGGCCTCACGAGCAGCTTGTTTTGAGATGAGATGTGGTTTAAATGGCCTCTGGCTAGCTCAGTTTGGCCGGGCCATATCTCTTGGCTTGTCATTACCTAAAACCAGAGCTGTTGAAAATCAAGGAAATCAAATGTGTGTGTGCACGCATGTAGAGTGAGGTGTGTGTGTGTGTGTGTGTGTGTGTGTGTGTGTGTGTGTGTGTGTGTGTGTGTGTGTGTGTGTGTGTGTGTGTGTGTGTGTTGAGTGAGGCCCATTAGCTTTCAGTGTTTATGTAGAAAAGCCCTTGACCTCCTGCTCCGATTTCAGAAAAAATAGTTGAGAGGTTGACGGCGGCCATCTTGGACCTGGTGGAGCTGTACTGCAGCACGTTCAACGCCAACTTCCACACGGCTCTGCCCAGCCGCCCGCGTGCGGTGCCCGTCCAAGAGGCCGGCATGGTCACCAATGTGCTCTCCTTCACCATCTATGCCGCCCACCGCGTGCCAATCACCTGGGCTGCCAGGTAACTACCCCCACCCACCCTGAAGTCTGGGGGGGGGGGGGGGGGAGGGGGGGGGATAATGCCATCTTGCTCAGTCAACTAGATGTTGTAGAGCAGTGCAATGGTGTACATTTGCATTCTGGTGCATACACACACACACACACACACACACTTGATTCCCATCCCACATGCATTGTTGTACACCAACGCAAAGAACAACAGCTCTCTCAGAGGTGCTCGGGGCGTGGTGTGATTTTGAGCACAGTGGTGAGCTCTGTCCAGCTCTGGGTTCTGCAGCCAACAACACTCCTCCTGTCTGATCTTCTGTTAGGCCACTGCACCAGCCCCAGTCATTTTTGGCCATGAATTTTATTTCTGAAACCACCTGCCATATTGCAATATGAGAGGCAAAATAAAGTGTAATAACAGATTCTTTGCTAGAGATCTCCTAGAGGGAGAGAGAGATAAACAGAGAAAGACACACTCACACACAGAGAGAGAAACAGAGAGAGACAGAGAGCATATACGGCATATACCAGCTGCCCTGGCTACATATACTGCAGTGTAATCCAGTGGGTGTGTATGATATGAGGTGCAGAAAGGGCTCTGAAACATGGAGGGTTCCTCCTCCCACTGTCCTTCATAATAGACATACATGCATGCGCACACACAGTTCTGATATTCATACGAACACATTCACACTACAGACAAACAATCGGCTGTGCTGACGTTAATGCAACCGCATACACCCCACAGATAAACAAGGCTGGTTTCTGTTACACTAGGAAACAAATGACACGACCCCTAATGCAGATCTCTAAAAATGGTTCAGTCTGTCCCCCTTCCCCCATCCATCATGTGAATGGTCTCCTCCACCCATTGACCCTGGTGGAGTGATGCCCCTATTGTCTCCCACTGAAACTGAGGCCGACTGCAGACTGGGCTGTCACAAAAGGACGCTGCGTGGGAACCCCACGCAACCCTTGACCTTCCCAGGACTGGGTGGAGGGCATCTGAGGCGCTAGGCACCTGTCCAGTGGTGTCTGAGGGCAGCGCGGTGGTGTATGCCATCTGTTGCTGGGGGGCAGCAAATAGGTGTGCAGGAAGTTGATGCTGTGAGTGAAGATCACGGGGCAGGTCTTGCGTTTTTAATGACTCTCTCTTGTGTTTCTTACACCCCGTGCTCCCATTTATATCTCTTTGCCCTGCATCTGACATTCCATTTAGTCTGGAATGTTTTTCCTCCTATTTAAGATGGCCTCTTGAGAAAATGGGCCCCCTTCCCTTTTAAAGAGTCTTGGATGAAAAACGCAGGCGACCTGTTGGGAAAGCAGGGATTAAAAAAAGGCTGCAGGGGCGACACGCTGTGTTCATGCTAGACTTCCGCATACACAGAAGTGATTTGAGACCCAATCCAGGCACATGGAGTGACTCGGAGGGTGATGCTTGTACCAGGCTGGTCATGCCAATTAATGCCATACTCTAAAGGGTTAACTGCACAGTGCCAGAAGATGTGCCAGACAGAAGAAACATGGCCAGGATTATACATTTCATTTGATTTCTATCAGTCCCACATGAAAGGGATTCAATCTTATTTGCTTTTGACCATTTTCTTTCTTTTTTTAAAGATTGACCCATTTTTTTAGTGATTAAGAGATTTTTTGCAGATTGTTGTGGACGTTTTGAGATGGCTGTTCATGATTTGTCTCTCTGTCTCTTTTCTCCATCTCAGTTATGAAGGGTTTTTCCTATCGTGCGTTCTCACCCATGGGATGAATGAACTCTGTGCCCCCCAGCACACCAGCAAAAAATCAGTCAGCAAATACCTTTTCCATCTGGTGGTTTGGGACCAAAGGTGAGACTCCAGCGAAACCCTCTGCACCTCAGTTTTGTTTGCTTTTCCACTCCACCTTGTGCTGAACAGGCTTCTAGAAAATCTCTTTTCATTTAATAAAAGACTCAAAGGATTGCATCACCCCAAACATTCTAACCTTGCTAATCTTGTAAGCTAACATGGGCCGTTGTGCAAAACAAATGATAACTGTTCCTATTAGAATTCATGTACAGTTAGCCAAACTAGCATTTTGCAGGATTCCAGCTCAAGCCTGCTGGCTTGGTTGGATCCTGCTCTGTTGCTTATTTCTCTTTAGATGGTTCCTGTTAAACTAGATCATGCTCTTGAGAAAGCTGAAGTACCACTGTGACAATACACTGGTGGGCCCAACCCACACACTGCTTCAGCTCTTTCAGGCTAATCTGTGTTTCCAGATATGTTCAGATAGTTAGCTTTGTGTTTTTGGAAGTGTACAGGTAGTGTAGTTTTTAGAAGTGTACAGGGATTTAGATTTGTGTTTTAGAAGTGTACAGGGAGTTAGCTTTGTGTTTTTGGAAGTGTACAGGTAGTGTTGTATGTAGGAGTGTAGAGGGAGTTAGCTTTGTGTTTTTAGAAGTGTAGCCTACAGGGAGTTAGCTTTGCATGCTAGTATGGGGTTTCTCCTGTGCTCATCCATTACAAGCAGCTTTAAGTCCTAAAACAAACCCATTTTGGCCTTATTGTATGTTGTTTAGGAAAGTTTATCATGGAACTGTACAGTTATGTTTAGGCAGGGATCCGATAAGCAGCAGTAGCTATATTATGTTAAAGACTTTAATTTATTATAAAGGAAGGTTCTCAGAGGAGCTTGTCTAACTCTCTTAGGGACTTGATGTGGCAACACCTGCTCATTAAAACTCTTGTTAATTATTATCTCAATAATGGCCTTTGCAGTGCTGTTCCCAGAAGGCTGCAGTTTTCACAATATGTGGACATTGACAGAATAGTATTGTTTTAAATATCATGCACATCCATCAGTAACCACACATTCAACCTTCACGCCCAACTGTGTAACATCTAGTAACTCTCTCCCTCTCCCTATCTCTCTCTCCCTCTCCCTATCTCTCTCTCTCTCCTATTCTTCACTGTAGGATTTGCTTCCCAGTGCAGATCAACCAGTTGCCACGGGAGTCGCAGCTGACGGTTACCTTGTACGCCACCTCTCTACCGCCCCCAGGAGGAGCGGAGGAGAAAAGCAAGCAGAAGACTCGCAGCATAGAGGCCCTGGGCTGGGTCACCATGCCCCTCTTCAACTTCCAACAGTACGTCCCTATAGAAGTCCCTATAGGGGTGGAGTGAAGCAGCTAGATAAACCCAATGGAAGAGGGGGCGGGGCTTGATCCTTGCCTGCAGCTCTCATTGGTTATCGGGAGTGGACGAGATCTTCAGTAACTGGCCCTCATAAATGTTTATCTTGCAAGCAAAGATACATTATTTTTAGTGTTCATTACTACAGCATTACTCTCCGAAATGTTTACTCTTCAAGTAGGCAAACACTTGCCAAGTAGACCTAGTAAAAATTCTCAAGTCTTGCCAAGTAGACCTAGCATCCGTCTGTGGTTTGTGGTGCGGAGCAGCCGTAGTCCTGATTTGGTGGTGCTGGGGAAGGCTGGGAGAGGATGTAGGGGTGGGCCTGATGCTGCGCCGTGTGTGAGTGTTCTCCCCTGTGTTCCAGCGTGCTGACGTGTGGCAGGAAGCTGTTGGGTCTGTGGCCTTCTACGGACGGCATGGGAAACGCACGCTCCAGCACCCCCAACTTCAGCCAGCCCGACAGCATCATTCTGCAGGTTCGAGCTTTCTGTGGATAAAACTGTGTCCCGTGACACCAGTCCTGTACTGCGCGTATCCTGAGTGACGCATTTGTGATGCTTTTATACGTTATTGTTTTATGATACAGGTTAATGCTTAATATATACAAATACTTCAACACTCTGTTACTTGGTGCTCATCTGAACTGACGCATTCATTCCTCAAACATCCCCTTTTTATTTTACGCACTCTTTCTGTGAATGTTATGGTTTGAACATCCACTTTTTCTAATTTAAACTGGTTCCTCTTCCTAGAAATCCCAAAGCTCTTTGATTGCAGAGCTGATGAAGGGCTTCTGTCCAAAACGTCGTGTTTCTCTGGAAACCTTGGTGACTTTAGTTGTTGTTGTTTTTCTCTGACGGGCAGATCCTGGGGTTCTTTTAGCTGCCTTTCTTCCTGAAGGCGGTCAGCAGAGTCCAGGCGGAGCCCATGCCTGACTCTCCAGCTGTGTGTGAGCAGAGGAGGCTGGCTGGGACTGAATTGTCCTGCTGTATGCACAGGGGACTTGAAAGTAGGTCAGCTGGCTGACAGAAAGAGAGGGGGAGGGGGGAAAGAGAAGGGGAGAGAGAAAATAAAGATGCTAGCAACTTTCACGTCCTGCTCTGTATGATATCCTCTCCGATGTGTCCACCCACAAACACACAAACACAGATCTTTTCTAGCATCCGAACTCCATCACCTACACACACACCCACCATAAAACAGCAATGACGACCCGTAACCGCATCATGACATGACGTTTTCGAGGTTCTCTTTCAAAACGAGGCCCCGCTCCTTCCCCGTAGAGCCACAGTGCAGTTCTCTGCTTCTCTGCAGATCTGAGAATCCTCCCACCAACAGCTCACACACCTCCCAGCGCCAACAGGTGTGCCAGGTGCCAGGCGGGTGTAGCTTTGTCTGAGGGCACTGAGCTGTGGCATGAAGGCCGACCCAGCCGTGGCAGTCTGGCATTCGGCCACCGTCCTCTGGGAGGCCCCGAAATTGTTCCCCTCGGGGTGAGAGTGATCGAGTCTCTCCCACCAGGGCTTCAAAGTGTAAGCCTACCCCTGCAGACGGCCCAGCACCGCCACGTATCCAGAACCTGAGCGCACATCTGGGGTTTATTAGAGCGTGTTCCCTCTCTATTTGTGTTCTACTTTCTTTGCCTTTTCCTCCTCATCTTTCTCTTTCTCTTCCTCTCCCTCTATCCCTCTCTCTGGCCTGTCTTAGGTATCCCTCCTCCACGCTGTTCCTTGCTCCACGTGGACTGGCTGTATATCTGCTTCTCTGTCTCGCTTGTGCACCCCGAATCGTGTGTGTGTGTGTGTGTGTGTGTGTGTGTGTGTGTGTTGGGGGGGCTGTAATCGAAGCTCCTCACTGCTATTGGGTTTCAGTGTCTGGCTTGGCGTGGTTAAAGTGGAAGTCCCTGCTGTTACTGTGGCTGTAGGCAGGAGCTTCCGTAACTGCCCAACATGCCTGTAACAGCTGCCAAGATATAGAGGGAGCTACAGTGGCTGGTTGGGATCATAAAGCCTTATGGTCCCTTTAATCTATCTTACCTTACTCTTAAAAAATCATTAACTGGCAAGAAACTCTTTAATGGGCATTAATTTTTTAGTTTTTTCTTCATAATACGGTGTTGAGTTTGTGGCCTTTATGGTATGTTATGTAGTACAGCACCAGGTTGGAAGCATTTGTTGGACTACTTGAAGACAGGCATGATTGCTGTATCTTAAAGGGAGACTGAGGGAAATGTGTACAGATAAATCTACACCAAATAATGATTAGTGTGCAGCAGTAGGTGTAAGTGGATCACGTCCTAGTCCTGTATCATAAGTCACATGACCAGTGTCATAACTTGGAACTTACAAGGAAAATGCATGAAACATTTTTAATTTGGTTTTTTTTAGTTTGGTCATGCTTGGTTAACGCCACTCTTTGGTTTCACTATGTTACAAATCCTCTTTCCCCCCCATCAGTAGAGATGGCTGGGAGATGCACCTTCATTTCAACTCTCTTCACCTCCTGTCTCATTACTCCTCCAGGTAGACTTCCCCACCTCCTCCTTCGAAGTGCACTTCAGCACCCCTCTGCCGGCCGGGTTCAGTCCGCAGTACGAGTTCTCCCGTCTGGACCAGGGCAGCCAGAAGCAGCTCCAGGACATCCTGCACAAGAAGTCGCTCTTCTGGTGAGACGGTCGCAAGCTTGCGTTCAGGACACAAGAGGTCACCTTCAGATCACCAGGAGTGAAGTAGGGGTGGGGGAGGGGACTCTTGATCTACACATGATCGCAGAGAGATTCTACATACCAGAGGGCTTTGCTTTAAGCCTCAGGACTACCCATAAGGCTTTGCAGCTCATTCCATATCTGCAGGTCTTTGCATTTATTGGATGGGTTATGTATCAATGATTTTTAATTGCTTGGCAATGCAATTAAAACCAGGTTAGCAATTCATTGAGTATGCAAAATTGCAGTCAAAGCTCTGACCTTCTCCATAAAGTGTTCTAAAGCTTTTCAGGTTTGCTGTCCTCTATAGTTACGGCAAATTAATTTCACCAGCACCGACTTGGCAAATCGGAGAAACATGATTGAGGTCCAGAAAAAAAACATACACAGAGATGGGTTTAAAGATATGCAGAATGTAGATATCTGAAAACAATATTATCAACCTGATCACACTTGTGAAGTTGAGGTTTCCTTCTCTACGGTGGTGGTCTGCCACTCTAATGCCGTTCTATTCAGGAACTCCTTCTGCCCGTCCTGCTCTGGAGCATTTGACATGTTCTGATTGGCTACATGGATGGGTTTGGTCTGGTACTTCGGGAGACCAGAGACCTGCCCTCGCCTTTGTGAGGACTCTGTTCCTCATCCGCTGTGAGGCCTTCCTCCAGGACGTGGGAAAATGAGAAGGGTTCATAAGCAAATGGTGGTTGGCTATGGGTGCCCAAATCCAGCCAATGCCGTCATACACAGTAAACGACACTTACAAGGAAGGAGTTTGAAGGAATGTTTAAGTTGACCAGAGGTAGAAAGACTGTTGTGTTAAGACATTCTGAAATGCAACAAGGTTGACAGGAACAAGCATTGTGATGGAGGGACAGACTTTGCCAAACGACCGTGTGGATGACGTGCAGCAGAAGTCTGGATATTTTAAGCTTTAATGGGTTTTCCATATATTGTTCTCTGCTTCAACATCTGAAATCTGCTGGTTATCTGCTCAGCAGGGCCTGTTCCTGCACAATGCTCTCTGTGTTCGCTCCAGCTGCACAGTTGATGGGGATATCCTCCCGGCCTCCTCTTCCTCCTCTCCTCTGCCTGTTGCGCTCTCTCTTTCTCTCACACACACACACACACACACTTCCCATTCTCTACCCTTACTCTTTCCCACCTGCACACCTCCGACTATTGAACTTTCTTAGCCCCGCCCCTTCTTTGTTAATTTTTCTGTTTTCCTGTCTTTGGCCCCTCCCCTTCCCCATTGTTCTCTTTGCCTCATTACTTTTATGGAAATATTCTGACACTCCCTGAAACATTTATTGGCGTGTGACATCTGGATATGTGTTGACAGGGAACTGCTTGGTCATAAATCAACGCACATAGATCAAAGGTTAAATGTGTGATCTGGGTGTATGCTCCCTTATCGTGCATGGCTGTGTTCGTGGAGTTGTTCCACGAACTGAAAGGGCTGTTTCTAACACCTTCTGAGATGTGTGTGTTCACTTTAAGAACAAGTTAATCAACCAAACGGCACCAGAGATACCCAGCTGCTAGGTATGCATGTAAAAATGTTGAGTACATGAGAAAACAGACTTCGCAACACATTAGTACCATCAGTCTTGTACCTTATTAGCTGCTTGAAAAACCACTGCAGTTGCAATTGGACAATAAAAAAAAACCCTTTTCTAGGGCACGTGCTGCCAAGAAACAGTGGCAGTCTCTCTATCCCTAGTGAATTCTGGGAAATGTAGTTTAAGGCCACGCCTTTGGCGCAGCATGGTGTAGGCTGAGCTGGCAGAGCACAACTCGGTCCAGAGGTCCTACACTGCAGCTGCCGTCCCCAGAGAGAGGGCCGCTCCCTTACACAGCGGCCCGAGGTGAATGAATGGAGCGTCTGTGAGTGCGCTCTCCGCTACGTGAGACTCATCCCCTGTGAAACCCACTCCCCTAGCCAGGTCAGGCAGATGTCGGTGCATTGATTGAGCAGATCTAGACCTCCCGGAGTCCCGCACTGCACCAGTGGTGAGCTGATTGGTGATCGCAAAGAAGTCGCATCCTGGTTTGTTTATGTTTACAAGGGGCACTTCATCTAGAACCACCCGAGCCAGGATTTCATCTAGAACCACCCGAGCCAGGATTTCATCTAGAACCACCCGAGCCAGGATTTCCAGGCCTTCAGTGGGAAACTTGTGTATTTACTTTAGATTCCTCCTCCAGGCAGAAGCCGTGTGCTTTTGTTGTCTCTTTACTGTTTTGTGTGCCCCAGGCTTTCCAATACAAACCAAACACTCAATGGCATGTTTTCGTTAGAAGTGAAGATCTGTTCGCAGCTGTTTGTTGCCGTTGTCAAACAGTCGGATCGGTGGGTTAGTCGGACAGAGCAGTGCGGGATAATTACACGTAGCAGCAGTTTGCATTGTTGGATTACGTTCAGAGCAGCCATTTGGAGTGCCAAGATTTTGGGTGTTGTGTGACATTCCGCTCTTATGCCAATACCTACATCACCTTCAGCTGTGCTGAGCTGAAGAAGTCATGTAGCTGACCTCAGGCAGCATGTCTCGTGCACTTGTAATGCCACTGCACAATCCTGCTATTAGCTATCACAAAAACTCCAGGCTTTAGAAGCATGGGTAAAGAGCTGTAGTATGGAAGTTTCAAACCAATCCCCCCCCCTCTCACTCTCTGTCTCCCTCTCCCTCTCTTCCCCCTTCCTGTCTCAGGCTGATTCCGGAGCATAAGCGTCTGCTGTGGGAGAAGCGATATTTCTGCCATGCTGACAGTAGCCGTTTGCCTCTCATCCTGGCCAGCGCCCCCAGCTGGGAGTGGGCATGTCTGCCGGACATCTACGCCCTCCTGCGCCACTGGGTGTGCACCAACCACCTCGATGCCCTGGGCCTGCTGCATGCCACGTAAGACTCCTCCACAGCCCCACCCCCTGAACACCGTCCGCCCCGCGGTTTGGACGCTCGAGGTGCCCTGTCCTGTGTGGTCTGGCTGATTGGACTGGACCATGAAAGAACCGTTAAAATGGTGCAGTGGAATAAACGCGTTATGGAGCCATCGTGCCAGACGGGAGACTCTGCAGTGCTCCTCTGAGCTTTATCTGTGTTGGCACCGAGAGCGACAAGCCCCGTGTGAGTTCAGGGTGTTCTGGTGTGTCTGGGTGTGTAGGTTTCCAGATCAAGAGTGCAGGCGCACAGCTGTCCAGTGGATGGACTCCATTTCTGACCCCGAGTTGCTAGACTTCCTCCCACAGCTGGTGCAGGTAACGAAGAATTTCCACAGCCCTCTCTCTTATTTCTTTTCCTTTCTCTCTTACACACACACACACACACACACACACACACACACACACACACACACACACACACAACACACACACACACACCCTTAATCTGTACTCCTCTCTCCTCCCTGTCCCCCAACCCTGTGGCCCCAGGCCCTGAAGTACGAGTGCTATCTGGACAGCCCCCTGGTGCGTTTCCTGCTACGCCGAGCCATCGGAGACGTGCGCATCGCCCATTGCCTGTTCTGGTGCGTTAGGTCATATGTGCACAAGCAGATTGAATTGATGTCCTGTGGCCTTAACCAGTCAATGTACACAAGCCCCCGTGACAAGAAAGCAACACTGGTTTCCTCCCGCAGTCCAAAAACATGGATGTTGGGTCAAATTCATAACCTTGGTCAGTGCACTAGTTATTCACGTACTCATACCGCCACCTGCTGGAAAGAGGTGGTATCACTTTTTGACCTTTTCCACTCCATTGATTCGTTCTTCCTCTGTAGTATCTGACACCAATACAAGGAAGTTATAATAATTGAGTAAAACAATTAACAGTGATTTGAGAGAATATATACCAACGGTTTAAGTACTTTTGAAGTGTACTCTGTACCTCATTCTCATGCTGTTAGCATGCTGTGATAGATGTGTTGTGTGCTTGAGTGTGTACAACAGGTTTCTCAGACGGTCGGTGTAGATTGTTGACTAACACACTATCATGTCCTGTCCTACTCTAACTTTAATCTATTGTCTAGTAATCCCACCCTACTCACTCTTCATGTATTAAAGTGTCTTGTGTTGGTGGCGTATGAAGGTGTTCCAACTGTCCTGTTGGTGTCCTGCAGGCTGCTGAAGGACGCCCTGCAGGACTCCCAGTTCAGCGCACGCTACCAGCACCTGCTGGCCGCCCTGCTCTGCTGCTCAGGCCACGGGCTGCGGGAAGAGTTCGACCGGCAGGGCTGGCTGGTCAGCATCCTGGCCGAAGTGGCCCAGCGCGTGCGGGACACGTCTCCATCGTCCCGACAGGTCCGGAGCTTACTGATACTGCCTCAGAGATGAGGGGGCGGGTTGCCAGTGTGGTCAAGTGTGCTGTGTGAGTTAAAGGTGTGTGTGTGTGTGTGTGTGTGTGTGTGTGTGTGTGTGTGTGTGTGTGTGTGTGTGTATGTGTGTGTGTATGTGTGTATGTGTGTGTGTGTGTACCCTCCAGACTGTGCTGAGGGAGGGGCTAGAGGACCTGAAGCGGTTCTTCGCTGTGACTGACAGCTGTCGTCTCCCGCTGAACCCCGGCCTGCAGGTCAAGGGCATTAACATACAGGTACAGGCCCTGTAGGAGAGCCGCGGGGCTGCAGCCTCGTCTGGGCATGTCGTCTTGTGTGTGTCTATAATGGGGGTGAAACGTGTGTGTGTGTGTGTGTGTGTGTGTGTGTGTGTGTGTGTGTTACCCTTCAGGGCTAAACAGAAGTAACATTTTTGCCCTTACCTTTTTTTCTACTTTCTATCTCTCTCCCTCTCTCTCTCTCTCTCTCTCCCTCTCTAGTCCTGTTCCTACTTCAATTCCAACGCAGTTCCCCTCAAGCTCTCGTTTGTCAACATGGATCCTTTAGGAGACAACATCAGCGTGATCTTTAAGGTACGCGCGCTCTCTCTCTGCTGCCCTTGTCCTGGGGCCGGCCCCGCCCTAACGGCCCCTGTGCTAACGGCCCCGTGTTCCCCTCCACCAGGCGGGAGATGACCTGCGACAGGACATGCTGACCCTGCAGGTGATCCGTATCATGAATAAGATCTGGCTGCAGGAGGGGCTGGACATGAGGATGGTCATCTTCCGCTGCTTCTCCACAGGACATAGCCGAGGTGCGTGCATGTGTGTGTGCGTGTGCATGTATGTAGACACACCTGTGTCCGTGTCTCTCTGTTTTGGCCAGGTCATGCATTTGTATCTGTTTTAACCTGCAGTTGCGAATGGCCAATATTAAGTTTCAAATGGGCCAGAAAACCAAGCGCTGCTCTGTCAGTAGATAAAGGTGAAGGTGTTTAGTAAACGTCCTGTGTAATGTAGAACATTACTAGTAGAGTATTGCTGTTCCTGAAGACTTCATGGCCCCTTCGCACCCTCTTCTTACATGCAGACCTTCTGATTTATGTGAACATGTCCTTCCTCCCATCATGCTCTGGTGCAGGCATGGTGGAGATGATCCCCAACGCCGAGACCCTCAGGAAGATCCAGGTGGAGCACGGAGTCACCGGCTCCTTCAAGGACCGCCCACTGGCTGACTGGCTTCAGAAACACAACCCCACAGAGGACGAATACGAAAAAGTGAGCAGCTTTCGTCTTCTTCTCCGTTAGTCAGTGCAGCATTGCTTCTGGCATTGTGAATTTAGTAATGGTCACATTCTGGTGGCTCCTTACTAAAGGGAGCAAAGACACCCCTGATTGGTGTTCAGGTCATTCTAATGCTATGGAAACCATGTGAGTGACAGCCCCATAATTAATTATTTCAGTGTAGGTCATACGCCGCTGGCATGTAAGTGTATTTCAAAAGGTAGTCATAGATTTCCATGTAGGTGGAGCACTGGTTTAATTCTCATTACACGGTAGAACTACAGAGTTCCCCTGGAAAGTAGGAAGTTTGTATTCAGTGTTTTGATGTAGGCCTTTCAGGAGTCAAATCTGGGATCCTCTAGACTAGGGTGGTGTTAGTCACTAGGGTGGTGTTAGTAACTAGGGTGGTGTTAGTAACTAGGGTGGTGTTAGTAACTAGGGTGGTGTTAGTAACTAGGGTGGTGTTAATAACTAGGGTGGTGTTAGTCACTAGGGTGGTGTTAGTAACTAGGGTGGTGTTAGTAACTAGGGTGGTGTTAGTAACTAGGGTGGTGTTAGTAACTAGGGTGGTGTTAATAACTAGGGTGGTGTTAGTAACTAGGGTGGTGTTAGTAACTAGGGTGGTGTTAATAACTAGGGTGGTGTTAATAACTAGGGTGGTGTTAATAACTAGGGTGGTGTTAGTAACTAGGGTGGTGTTAGTAACTAGGGTGGTGTTAGTAACTAGGGTGGTGTTGTCTTCCAGGCTGTGGAGAACTTCATCTACTCTTGCGCAGGCTGCTGTGTGGCCACCTACATCCTGGGCATCTGCGATCGCCATAACGACAACATCATGCTGAAGATCAGCGGTCACATGTTCCACATCGACTTCGGCAAGTTCCTGGGCCACGCCCAGATGTTCGGCAACATCAAACGGTGAGAGCAGCAGGGGTGGCGTGCACGGTGGTCCGAGGCGACCCGTCAGATCGGTTCGGGTTCAGTTACTCTCCTCCTCCTGCTGTCCAGGGACCGGGCCCCTTTCGTCTTCACGTCGGACATGGCGTACGTGATCAATGGTGGAGACAAGCCGTCCAGCCGCTTCCATGACTTTGTGGACCTGTGCTGTGAGGCGTACAACCTGATCAGGAAACACGCGCACCTCTTTCTCAACCTGCTGGGCCTGGTGAGCTCTACACGTCACACGCGTGCTGCGGGACACACGCTGGACGACACGTGTGCTACACGTCACACGCACGCTGCATGACGCGCACGTTGCACTGCACTAGAGAAACCAGGCTCGAAGTTGTGATCTCAGAAATGGTCATTGTTTGCAGAGATATTTTATGATGGCTTAAGTGTAATAAAGTGATTGATTTGCATATACTGGCATGAGTTTTTGTGTTTGTTTAAATGTTAAATGCTTGTTATATCTTTACATGACCCTGGGTTTTGCACTAGGTTTGGTTTTAAACCTGTGTGTGTGTGTGTGTGTGTGTGTGTGTGTGTGTGTGTGTGTAGATGCTGTCCTGTGGTATTCCGGAGCTGTCCAACCTAGATGATCTGAAGTACGTCTATGACGCCCTGCGCCCTCATGAATCGGAGGCTGATGCCACAATGCACTTCACCAGGTTGGAAGAGTTTTGACAGTGGTCTACCAAAACCATATTGTTTATTCATATGAGTATCACATATGTCTACATTACTGTTTCCATGTTGTCATTGAGTTACACCACAACATTCTGGTTCTGGTTAAATTCTGGTTCTAACCAGTCCAGCCAAATGTTTCTGGAGTTTGGTGTACCTGATTGCGTTTTATGTTTCCATCATTTAGCAGGCTCTCTTATCGAGAGCAACTTGCATTCTAAGAACAGATCACAAAGAACTTTTGTATCACGATTTATCCTTTTCATTCTTCAGCATATATCTACACTTTCGTCACCAAAAACATTCAGATCAGTGGAGTCATCATATGACGTAGGTTTCATGTCCGGTTGCTTGCTGACTTGTTGACGTCTCCCAACTCCACAGGCTGATAGAGTCCAGTTTGGGCAGCGTGGCTACCAAGCTGAACTTCTTCATCCATAATCTGGCCCAGATGAAGTTCGCCTCGTCCGAGGAGCGTCCCGTGCTGTCCTTCTCACCACGCATCTACACGCTGAAGAGTGACGGCCGTATCCACAGCCTGTTTGTGTGCCGCCATCTCAAAACCTGCAGCCCTAACAAGGGATACGTAAGTACCCGCGCACGCCACAACCCTGACTACACGCTCGCTCCACGATGTCTGTATAAACACACCACCATATTCACATTACTAAAATAAAGCTATACCTTTGTAACCGAGAGGTCTCATGAGAAACTTTGTTCGTCTGACCTAGACGTATGTGGTGAAAGTGGAGAGGGAGGGCCAGCAGGGGGCGACGTTGGTACAGAGGAGTTTTGAAGAGTTTCACGAGTTGCACAGCAAACTGCGCCTCAGCTTCCCTTCATCTAAACTACCCAGGTACAGTACTGACTACAGTACTGACTACTGTACTGACATCTGTGCACACACTACGCCACAGTTCTGATTTGATATGATGAATATGATCAACATTTGTAACATACTGAATATCAAGATAATAAAATAATAAGAAGCCAAAAATGTTTCTTACTCGTTGCATGTACTTAAAAATATAAATTCTGTAATGCATGTATATTATGTTGTCATTTGTGACCGGTAACTAAGTAATTTAGGTGACATAAGAGTGCAATGGAAACTGTGGGCACCCGTATTTTATCAGTGGAAATATTTAGTCGGATGATGGTCAGGCCAGTAAGCCAAAAGGGGAACAAAACCAAATATTTTTAGCTTTGCTCTTGGTGCTACCAGTCTGACTTCATGGTGTCGTTGGTGTAAACTCAGACTGTACCAACCCGCTGGGTCTCATACTGCGCTGTTGCTTTAGCTTCCCCAGCCGCTTTGTGATTGGTCGCTCGCGGGGGGAGGGCATGGCAGACCGGAGGAAAGACGAGCTGAATGGATATGTTTGGCATCTGATCCATGCTGCCCCTGAGGTGGCTCAGGTAACCTCTAACCCCTGGCCCCAGTGCCTCTCTGTAGCACACCATGCTTCAAATACTGAAAATTCCTGTGAACCATTTCGTGCCTTGAATTACGTTATGTTTTTGTTTTGTCTTTCCCACGGTTGGGAGGCATTTCCACTAAACCGGCCACTAATTGTAATTTCAAAATGCAGCCTTGCGAACTGTGATTGCTCCCTCGTCATGTTGCTAACACCAGAGAACTTCCACTATTTCACTCCTCTATCACGCAGTCTGTACGTGATCTGCAGGCACTCAAGTGCTGCCTTAAGCAGTTTGTTTCAGTTTGCCGGCAGCATTTCTTGGACCTGAGTCATGGGTTTCCCAGAAGAGACCATGTGCTCCGGGCAGACGGTGATCCAGCCCTTATCACGGGGCTGTATCAGTACTGAGGCTGCGCTGCTGCTTAGACCAGCCCAACAGTGTATAGTTTCACTTCCACCGGCTCCCTTGCCTTAGGGAGCGTCTCAAAAGAATGCAGCTGTGCCGCATTGCTGGCATATTCTGATTTGTGCAACTGGCCTTTTCACCTTGCAGTGTGACCTGGTCTACACCTTCTTTCACCCACTGCCTAGAGACGAGCGACCGCTAGGGACTGGCGTAAACACCCTGAACAACAAACCCGCAGGTGAACTGCTCCTTTCCCCTGTCCTCACTCTGATGGAAGGCATGTGGTAGTGAGTCCTATTGGATTTGTGTATTTCCTAGTCCAACATTAACGTATATGGTGCACCTCGCACCGTGTGACTCAGGGTGAAGTCTCCTCCACCTCGTAACCACACAGTGCGCTTATGATGACTGATACCAATACCCTGCACAAAAAAACAACGTATCAGATTTTGCTTGTGCAACGTGACTGAAAGCACCCAGTGTATGGCTCTTCAAGCCTAATCTCATGCAGTGAGTTGGCATTCAGTATATCAGTAAAGCTAGTTAAATATTGAAGGGTGCTTTGACTAGGTCACAGGTGAACTGCACTCAGTCTAGATTTGATTTAAGCTAAGTTGCCTATCCTGTGTGATTCTGTCTAAGACTGTATTTTGGTGGATTAGTATGTTGTGTAAACATTGAAATGTAAACAGGTGAAATGTGAACACTCTAAATTTGTTATTTTCTCAGTTTGCCACTTAGACACTCAGAACGCACACATGCGCATACACACACACACAACTCTTAGTAAGCGTATTGTTGGTGCTCCTGCAGAGGTGCCTTGGACTCCAGTTCCTGGTAAAGTGGTGGGAGAGGTGAAGCTCTCCATATCCTACAGGAGTGACAAGCTGTTCATCATGGTGATGCACATACGTGGCTTGGTGAGTTTGCCCAGCCTTGAAACCCTGCCTCCCTCTCGCACGCCCTTTCATCAGCTGAGCATTCGCGCTTCAGTGTGACCTCGATGCGACCTTATGATGTCATTGCTTTTCTGCAGCAACCGCTTCAAGACGGGACGGACCCGGACCCTTACGTCAAGCTGTACCTGCTCCCTGATCCGCAGAAAACCAGCAAGAGGAAGACCAAGGCAGCTCGACGCACCTGTAACCCCACGTACAACGAGATGGTGAGGCACCAGCCCAGCGCCGGATGAGCGTTTACTAATTCTGATTTACCGCTTATAATGGTGGGGGATTATATGACCAAACTCTCGTGTGAAATGGATCAAATGTATCAAGGAGAGTATTGTTCACATGCGCATCATTTGTTCAGAGGCTCACCGATGTGTCGAATATATGTGTGCTTCCAAATAACTTGACAGAATGCTCGCTGACCTTTACCTTGGTTCTCTGTTCCTGTAGCTGGTGTATGATGGGATTCCACGGGGGGACCTGAACCAGAGGTCCATCCACCTCCGGGTGCTGGGTGACGGTGCGTTCTGGGAGAGCACCCTGCTGGGAGAGGCTTTCATCCCCTTAAAGAACCTCACACCTGGACACCGCTGGGTGGACTGGCACCAGCTAAGCGCCAGAGGTTCTGAAGGCAGCCGCTAGCAGAACAACCGAGACGGACAGTGACCTACACAGCGAAGACTGGCCGGGTTTAGTAGCCCTAAGACGGGAGCTGGGTCAGGCATAGGAGTGCGTAGGTGTGTGTGCGTGTGCACGTCTTCACGTTTGGGATGGTGAGATGGAGGTGCCCTGCTCAGAGGGAGGTATTTCCCCCCAGTGGGGGTGTGCGTTGCAGATTCTCCTGCTCTGGAGACTTGTAGACTCTGTGATGGAGATCCATCACTCCTTGCTGTATTCTGATTATGTGTTGGGGATACTGTGCACTACGTGGACCACGTGGAAAATATGTGGTTAAAATGTCTGACATGAGAGGGGAGATATATTTATATATATTTCTCAAATGTTGTGTCTGTTTGTGTGTTTGTATATGTCATGGCATAGCATTGCAAAAGGCTCAGGATTTTGTCCATTCAGAGCCTTACGCTTATTGTAATACCCTGCAATTTCTTTTTAAGAGAGCAAATGAAATTAAGTTATTTCTTTTTAAGATGTTCTTTTACGGTGGCTCAATTTTGAGCTAGTTTATGTTGTGACATTTGTTATGTCTCTGAATCCGATTATTACGATTTTACTTGACAAGTAAATGAGTTAAGCGGATTATTTGAATAACTGGTGGCAGGGGACTGTCTGATCATAAAAAGACTAAAATACTTGAGGATCTGTAGTATGACGAATGTTTATGAACTTACACGAAACCTAATTTAGTCCAGTTGCCTAATCGCTGTAATGAATATATAGAATTTATAATAGAAATCACAGTTCTGTGCTTCTGAAAATAATTTTTTTTTCTAAAAATGGCTCTGGGCTTTATTTTGTAAATCTTCCACTGGTGTGACTTATAGATTAGCAACACAAATTCAACATAGATATTTCATTTTGGATTATACCATAATACAGTAATATTAAATACCTAAAAGCAAGTATAATAACCGAAAGAAGTCGAGAGGCCTAATGAATGAATGGATGGTTTAATGTCCCTCTAGGGCTAAGTGATCAGCTGGACTATCTACACAAAAACTCAAATCACCATTTGAAGATATCACTAGAATAACAATACTGTTAAGCAATACAATTAAAGTAGTTACTCATAATTCATTGTGTGCTGGGTATGTAGGCCAAATAATATTTTATCAGTTTTACCACCTTATATCTTTTGTCATTTATTCATCAAATACATATCAGCAAACCAGTTCAAATTTTGGTTTTCAAATTGCTGAAATTTTGATCACGTTGGCACTTTATGAACAATTAAAAGCTAGTTCATTCATGTTGTAATAACACTATACTTGCCATATATTGCCTAGCCCAGTAGTCTTCGGTTCTGTGTAAGTTCTAGGTGCTCTTGACAGCTCGCCTTGAAGAGGAGTTTGAATCAGAGTTTGCTGCGGCCTGATCATGCTTCTGCAACACCAAGTCCACGGCTAATAACGGAGTTGAATTTGATCCTGAAGTGTGCTGTAAAATGTGCTACTGGACAAATATTGCACTTTGGGCTTCATTTGACATGCTTCCAATTTTGCGCTTTCACCTCCTCTGGGATAAATCAATTTTTTTTAACAGTGTCTTATTTATTTTGAACAAAATCAATGATCAGCCTTAAATTCATTCAGTTATTAAGATTAAATTGTTAAGGTAAAGAACACCTACTGGGAGAAGCTATGTGTGTTTTCCTTGAGAGAGAGAGAGAGAGTGTGTGAGTGAGTGAGTGTGCGCGCGCATGCAGGTTGGTTTGTTTTTGTTGTTTTTGCTGGATATTTGGTTATAGCTTCTCTGGTTTTGCCTTGCAAACTTCTTTTGCTTGTCTCTTAGCAACAAAACCCATACCAACTGAGGGTAAATGGAAGGCTTTAAGTTTGGTGGAACAAATCAATTAAGCAGGAAGTAAACTGCAGTGAAAATCTAATGTTTTGGACATTTGCTTGAACGTACATTTGTTAACTACTTGTTATTAATAGTACTGTTAAAGGTTTGAAGAATATTGCGTGTTCTAATTACTGCACTGCCTGATTTACTGATAGCCGCAGTGTGGTGTGTGTACTGTGGTGCTCTAACACAGGGATGGACTGCAGAACAATACATCTGGGGCCAAAGCAAAGTTCTGTACTGCCTGACCAAACCATTCAGTTCTACCACTGCAGGAGGAATCTCCAGGGGTTATTATGGGAATCACCAAGGGTTATGGCCCTTGGCCATGTCTAAGATTGTACTGTTCTGTCACAGATGTCCCTCATAATTAATTTATAGTCAGCTTTTTACCCTGAAGTAGCAGACTGTATTGTATGTTAGTTGGCTGTTTGAGAACATTGCTGTCTTTGTAATATAATGATGGAGATGTTGCTGTGTGCCACAAAGCCTTTGTAGTGGAATCTGAGGGCTCAGACTTGCTGTAATTATGCAAAGGATTTGAAAAGTGACAACAATGCCAAATTAGTACATTTTGAATGATCACAGATGATTTATAGAAGAGAAAATGGGAAGAAATATAAGTTCAAAATGAACAGATATAGTGCGTTATACATATTGAGAACATTTTCATGCAATTTACAGTTTAATCTCACTTTCAATTTTCTGACATGAAAGTTGTGTACTTTGGTTTTTAATATTATTTGCACTAAATAATAAAATGAACTTGAATTCACACTGAACTGACTGGCTGTGATCATGCCTGGGGCTGCTGTAGGCTTTTGAACGGATTTGACTGACATCGTTGGCAAATTTTTCTTGCTCTCTATTGCACCACACTGCTTGTACATTGTCTGAACAGGCAGAATTTGCATAACTGCTGCTGATTGCTTCAGATCATGTACATTCCTACTGAATAGATATCTTCATTAAAACTATAATGCTTTATGCGTGTTGAAATGTGCTGAATTCATATAAAAAAATTTCTTGTGTGGAAAAGAGGTTTATCATTTTGTGGGTCCATTCCTGCTAATGTAGGAATTATCAGCTCTGTGTATCTCTTCAAGAGTCATGGCCTCTCGTATGTACATACTGTTGGTGGTTGCGGTGATTATAGTAATTGCTGGTAACACCGCATTTTGCAGAGCAATGACAATAACTAATTATCCAATCACAGGGTCCTTAGACTCATAATTATCTGCTCCTCATGTAATGAAGAGCATTTTCTTCATACACTGCACGTGGGTCTAAAATTGCATTTTTGGAAGACAAAATGTGAGGCCAATGAGAATCAAGTCTGAATATAAAATGTCAGAGCTGTGAGATTATATATATATATATATATATATATATATATATATATATATATATATATATATATAACATTTAAACATTTAAAGGCAACATTTGCATTACTGAACTTCATTATTAAGTCTAAGCATATATGTCAGTGTAATTTAAAAACAAAATTAAAAGGGGAGAAATCATATCTTATACTTTCATTTTATCACTGATCTCCAAAGTTCTGTTAATTAGTAGTGCTTTATGCATGAATATGATTTATCAGCCTACAATGATCTCCTTTTATAGGATACTTAATTATGCTGTATTTTACAAATCAGGGGGTCAAGTTATTTTTAATATATGGAACCGTATATTGCGGTGGCGTCAGCGATGGACTGGGTTATATAACCGATTCTAAGCATGCAAGCGTTTGCCACGTGACACTGGGTTTTTGACGACGATTCCTATTGTTGCTTAACGTTAAATTTTTGGAATTTAGCGACGGTCCCTAAGTGTTTTCTGATGAAATCTCCCGTTTCTCCGCTGGCGCTGTTCGGCTAGCTTTTTGAGAAAAGGCGAAAAAGGAGGGACGAACGAAACTATCAGCGAATAACATCTGTTTAAAGCGCTTTAAAGTGTATTTATTTTACTTTCGTTTGTGATGTTGTTCGATGTTATCTATTTCTTCTGTCTCACATTCAAGGAAGCGTTTCGTTTTTTTTGTGACAACGACATATAACTAGATTGGTAGTTGGCTAACTAGCTAGCCAGCTAACTCGAGCGTTTGCTGTAACTGACGTGCTAAGCTGGCGCGCGCGAGCTAGGGTTAGCTGGCTAGCTTGGGGCAGGAGCCGCGTCCGTTAGCGATATAGCCGCCTAACGCTCCCGAAATGGCCTATACGTCTACGTCTGATTTGGAATCTACTGAATGTTTCGAGTCGACTTTCATCATGCTATTCCCTTCTTTGTATTCTTCGGTTTCCAGTAAGTATATGAGCAGGAAGACGCGTAGTAATTCCGCCTGTGCTAACGCGAACATTGCGAGATCCGTGGGCGATATGGGCCATGACTGCGTTCGCTGGAGCGCGAGTAGAGTTAACCGGCAAGAAGGGGCTGCTGCTTAAGCCTTCCGTGTACTTTTGGAGATTTGACAAACGTTTGATTCTAGTTGGTAGCTAACATTTAGCAGTACAGTATTGGCTAGTACAGTTAAAGTATCATTAGATTTTCTTGCTGTTTAGTTCGTGTTAGCCCACAAAGGCCGCACTTAACTAGTTAAATATATTGAAACTCTAGCTAGCACGTTTGTACTAGAGAGCGTCCAAGCAAACCGCTTTTAACATGGTATTGGTTAAATAACGATGCAGGCGACTATTAGTTGGCTAACGAAACTCAATTGTGCCAAAGCGGAAGGCAAGCTGGCTAACTTTGCAAATTCGCTAGGTTAGGTTGGCGAACTAGTAACTCGCCAAATTAGTAGTCGTGATTGCTCTATTTTTTAAGAAGGCAAAACGGTTCCTCTGCACGCTGTAGGTTTTGCCTTGCTAGGTTTCAAATTGTGTATTATATTTGACATTTGGGAGAGTTAATATATGGCAATGTTTAGAACTATGAGTTCGGAGGAACATTTTTGTAATGGGACTTCTCAGTCTCCATCGACTGGCCTTGAAAGAGCAAACGTCAGTAGAAACGAAAGCTCGTGGGTTAGCATGTTGTCACTGTTCTCGAGGCCTGCGTGGACTCTTCTACAAAAGTATTTGCCTGGAAGATCGCACGCTTCATCCCTGACCAACTGCAGCGGCGAGGCTGGAAAATCAAAAATTGTCATTGAAAATTCGCTGGTAGTAAATCTTGGTAATCTCATGCCAGCCACCCAGCTCTCCGCTGGGCTGGGTGTAGCCTGTGTACACTGTCTGCACGAAAACGCCAGACATCTATCTTCTAGTGACACACAAACTCCAAATTGGTTGACAGAAGAGCCTTTACGTGAATTAGGAATTCAGAATCCTGCCCGTGTAGAAGCACAGCACCTGGCCCCAGCTGGATACCTCACGATGGCGAGAAGGTTCCTCAGTCAAGTGCTGCTGAACATGGCTTCCTCCTCACAAAAAGACGCAGGCCGTGCAGAGCGTGGCCAGCCTCAGCTGGAATCATGGTATGGGGATCCGGTGGCGGTGCGATCCACAAAGAGTTGGTCCTGGGACCTGCTTCGGGGAGCTGATGATCCCCAGAACGTACTGCCAAGCTTGTCGCAGAGCGGGAGAGAGACTAACACAGAGTCGCCGCATTGTCAGGCTGCTTGTGCTACCGGCCACCGTCACCCAGCTGACCGCAGTTCAGCTGGTGCTGTCGCTAAGCCAATGGAACTGTTTGTACACAGCGACGATGTGGAATCAATACCCGGCGAAACCACTGGACTGTTGTGTGTCAAAGAGCCAACAGACAATGGAGGCCTTCACATGCCCGGGCTAGAATCCCTCCCGAGCACCAACCATCTCCCATCATCAGTCCACCAGCACAGTGTAGTAGGACTTCACGGTGACACCAAGGCCATTCTGACCCCGGAACAAGACAGTGGCTACTCCAGTTTGGAAGAGGAGAACGCCAACGCCAAGCAACACGTTATGATGCTAGTGTGTGAGAAATCAGGACAGTCGGAATTAGACGGCCCTGGCCCTTCTCAGGAGAACGAGGCAGGGAGCGGAGGCGACGGGGAGGGGCCTGTCGGAGACTCTCCAAGCGCAGCAGCTGGGACCAGCGAGGAGCACCAGGAGGAGGTGGCGTCGGCCTCCGAACCCGCGAGTGGCAGCCAGGCCTCGTCACTGCTGCCCGTCCCTCACTGTCCCAACAAGGCCATCGCATACATCATGGGCGGCCCTTGCAGCGACGACTCCGATTCCGAAGATGACAGCGACTGGGATGACGATGACGATGGTTTCGACAGCGAGGGCTCGTCTGACTCCGAGGTCCTGGACGACAGCGACGACGAGGACGAATCCGAAGGTGACGGGCTCAACCCCGACGGCGAGGCGCTGTGGAAGTCGCTGTGCCAAAACGCAGATCCCTACAGCCCCCGCAATTTCACCGCCCCCATGCGAACAGCCCCGTCGCCCGGAGCGGCAGAGGCGTGTTCGCCCCCGTCCGGCTCTCCAGCAGGGCTCGCGTCCTCACCCTCATCCTCCCCTTCACCCCTGCAGCTCGAGGAAGAGGAGTCCGATGATGAAGCTCACTCGATAGATGAAGAGGAAAGCCTGAAGCTCTGGAACTCGTTCAACTGCTCGTCAGACCCCTACAGCCCCCTGAACTTTCGGGCTCCTGTCCGGACTCGAGATCCAGGCAGGGCCTGCTGTAAGAAGGGCAGGCCCGTGGGCCCGCCGCTCTATAGGAAAGAGGAGGCAGAGGAAAGGCTGGACAGTGGGTTCTCGGAGGCAGCTGTTACACAGGCACCCCATGGAAGCGGCAGACTGAAAAAGGTTAGTACACTGTCAATCTACAGGAAAGGGAATTCCGCATATTATCAAGGCCTGTTTGCAGTGGGGTCTGAAGTTACGCCATTAGATAAGGGGGGAGGGGGGCTGTTGTGGATGCTTCTAATAGCATATATTCCATGTTTTGGCTCAGGCAGGTATAGGGTTTAAATGTAATCAATGAATGGTGAATGCACTGCACTGCATCATGCTTGTAAGAGTTGTACATCTTTTTTTAAGGGCTGTGAAGAATATTTCTTAAATGTGGATTACAGAAGCCAAAGTGCTTTCTCTCTGTAAAACATTCACCTGGCTTTATAATTGTCTATGGTTCATTCACTTCCCTAACATGACTCATAACAGTATAACCCTACACCTCTGCTCTGCGCCTCTTCAACTTTGGATATTTATCATAACTACGTAGGTGACGTAGAACAATTTTTTCTTGATTATTATTTTTCCAGTTTTCCAGTCCTATCTACCATGTTGTTTCTCCTATGTTTATGTGACAGTGTACAGGTCAGCTTTCCTCCTTCCTACAGTGCGTAATCTAGTTGAAGTGGCAACAGGCATATGGCCAAATACTATTCTAATGTGTTGCACATTGTAACGTGTTTATACAGGGGCAGCAAATTTATATGAGGTGCCTGGCTGTGAGCTAGCCCAGGTACTGCTGTAGATGTAGCGCTGTGACTGCTATAGGTTGAGATCTGAACATGATGTAAAGCGGTGCAAGCAGGCTGTTCTTTTCTTTTTTTTTAACCTTCTTTTCATCTGATGCAATGCTTCTGTTTTGCGCTCCTGGGTGAGACATGAGTGAGTCCTCATGGAGACATGAGGTTGGCCTGGTGCTCATCACCACGTGGCTGCTTGGCCTATTTTCTGACTCCATGCTAGTCGTAGCTCTTAGCCCAGCTTTGGGAAGTTACTTTCCCATCTGTCAGTCATCACCCCTGATGGTGGGGAAGTCTCCACCCCTTTCAGACTCACACAGAGGAGGAGAGCTGAAGCAGCCAGTTGCAGGTGGGAGGCCTGACAATCCCCGGCCTCTCCACCTGTGACCCTCTCACTGAATGTATGGGATTGATCACAGGGACCACAGGGCTGGTAGTGTGTTAGTGAACCTGTTTTGTGCTTAGTGTGCTGTTAATGCAGAGTCATTAAACAGGCTTTATTCTACTGCATGTTTGTTTAAATAAAGCTTAGAATTTTCTTCAAATACTGCTTGGCACCATGTTTCCAGTATAGTAGTCATAGAAAGGTTTGGAGGTGATTGGTTGCATAGTGGCAGTGCAGTGTGTAAATAGAGATCGACGTTGTTTGCTTTTGGCCTGGAGCCGAAAGCCCATATTGAACTGGTGGAGCTCAGCTGGACACAGCCTTAGTCACCATAGAGACCAGAGTGGGTGTATGTTTAAAGAGGCGTATGTTGCTGGTTTAAGAGTGAGGTTGAAGTGGGGCAGAGCTGTTACGGCAGAGCTGTGTGAATCTTCTGGGGCGGGGGAGGGCTTAACTCAGACAAACACAGATGAACCCCAATCCCGATGACTCTCGGGAGGAGCTTGCAGCGTTGCGGTGTTTAATATGAAGTGAATGGGAATCTATACGTTTGGCACAGGATTTTTATCATCCTATCCTGTGCATAAGTTTTGGCAAACCTGCTACTGAATCCAAGTATGAGCTCTGTTCTTTGGGCAGTGAGAGCCTGGGGTTTTAAGCCTTCCTGCTCTGTGTCTCCCCCTGCAGGTGACGTTTGCCGAGGAGGTGGAGGAATTCTACGCCAGCAGTGATGAGGACCGCCGTGGGCCCTGGGAGGAGTTTGCCCGAGACCGCTGTCGGTTCCAGCGCCGTGTCCAGGAGGTGGAGGAGACCATCAGCTACTGCCTGGCCCCCACCTTCCGTCTCCTCACCTTTCAGAGACTCCACCATAGTTGATTCACCCTGCGTGTGTTTGCTGTTTTGTGGTTGATTTTTCTTTGAATGCAAAAAAATAATATATATATATAAATATATATTGGTGGGCTAATCCTGGGCAATGGGGGTCTGAATGTAGATAATGAAGGTGCATATTCAAGGGCTCTGATGTTCCTACCCAGTCCGTCTGTGTTGGGGATCCTAATCTCACTTCAGTTGCACGCCGACACAGTTCTGTCGAGAGAGAGAGAGAGAGAGAGAGAGCTACATGCTTTCCTTAATGCCGCAGTGACCTGTTCTTGAGTTTCTTAAATCATTGTCATTTAAAGCTTTGACTGTCACGAGAATGAAAAGGTCACCACACCATAAAGAACATTTTGTGTTTGTGTTCAGGTTTTGGCGAAGCCTGTTCAATGCCTCGTTGGTTACATTGCTATTAAATGGCCAAGACATTAAAACGCAGTAATGCACTAACTGCAATTGTGAATTGCTCTCAAAGTGAGACTAAACTATTTTTGATATTTTATCTTCAACCTCATCTGTATTGGTGCAAGAGTATTGAGCCCTCCATGTGTAGTGTTGGCATTCCATGCTGCCTTCATGTACTGCAAGCATTTTTGTTTGGCTGGGAATTCTTATATAAAGTGGATAATCAGAAACCCAATATCAGTTTATGATCCTAAATAATAAAGATTTTAACTTACTAAGCATATTATTTTAAAGTATTTTTTGTTGATACTCAAAGTCTCAAGTTTCAAGTATTCAAAAACTTCAAATTGTGGGTTTGGGATTCCCTTGGGAAAAATCTCACCCAATGAGTTTATCAGTTCTTATCAGGGCCATTATTGTGGAACTGCATGATTATATTCATGTGTGACTGTGTGTGCTTTTTATTCTTTTCAAATGCTCAATATTTTGTGTAAGCAGATGAATGGGAGTAGGTAGGGCACACACACACACACACACGGGTTCAGTATTGCGTCCTTGCAACCGTAGAACCCTTTTTTTTTTAACCTCTAAGCCAAAGATACTCAAAGCTCTGAACTCCAGTCCCTTAGCGGACCGTCAGCGGTTTGACCCTGCAGAGCAGCGGGATTATTACCCTGTCTGGTCAGTCAGAATGGATCCTAACAATCACATGGTATTTCCAGTTCAGCTAAGGTCATGTCAGTATCTGTTGCTGTGTCTGATTGCTCATAGTACTACATATTTGCATGGTCCTCTTTATATTTACAGACCTAGCATTCATTCTCCTGTCTTCAAAATCCCCCTTGACTTTTCCCGTGCTTGAGAATCACTGTGGTGTGTCTTGTCCTAACGAGAGGTGGTGTCTGTACTTTGAACTGTTGCAGCTGTGACCCAGTGGGTGAAGTCATACGTGTGAACTATAAGGAGCGAGGCAGGGACTAATGCATGTGTTTAAAAACGCAATCTTTTAATGTCATATGCTTGATGTCAAAGCATAGGGTTAATTTGTTAATCAGCAAAATTAACAAAAGTGTTTTATTTTTGTAAAACATTTAGGAGTATAATTATTCTGCATCTACTCTGGATTTTGTGACAGAGTCATAATCAACATTAACATTGAAATAATTAAACTAATGTTTAAATATTGAATTGTGTGTTCTGGTTAATTGCTGCCCTAAATTTTACGAAATTATGACGTGAATATGAGTTTGGCCTGTGCAACAACAATACAAGGATGTTCTTTTTGGATATATTCATTTACTTTTAGAATTTATTTAACACTTACATAATATTTTTGCCAGCATGGATTTTTTTCATATCTTATTATTTGTTCAATATTGGAATTTTTGCAATTGATATCAACTGATCATTTTCATTTATCAAACAGATTAAACCAGTTTCATTGAAGCCTTATTTTGTCTATTACTATAGGTCTAAGAAAAGTGTTAGAAGTCGGCAGACAAATGGTAATGTGTTAGGGGTGTTCTGTGCAGGTGGTTATGGGTAATGTGTTAGTGGTGTTCTGTACAGGTGGTTATGGTTAATGTGTTAGTGGTGTTCTGTACAGATGGTTGAGTGTAATGTGTTAGGGGTGTTCTGTACAGCTCCATAGAAACAAATGATTGCTTGACTGTTGTTTCATACATTGAACATGATCATGAACCAGATGATCTTAAAACACAATCTACCATATTCAGATATGTATGAAGGTGTAATACCTTTAAGAGGTCTACAAACTAGAATATTTTCTAAAGGAAACTGGGTGGAATAAAGCTAACATCTTATTTTCTTGTTAGTTTTAGCATTTTGCTTACGTAGTTTGTTACATTTAGATATTAGATTTAGATTTTTGTCAGAGAAACTTTTTTCCATTGAGTATTTATTCGTTTTCAATGGTAGACAAACACATTTATGCTCAAATTCCACCTGCGAGGTTATTACACTTGAAATAGGTGATTAATTCAGTAAGCTTAATCATGGCACCCGATGTGGTGCACTTCTCCTGCTGTAGCCTCAAAGTTCAACGTGTTGTGGGTTCAGAGATGCTCTTCTGTATTCCTCGGTTGTAACGGCTGGTCATTTGAGTTACTGTTGCTGTTCTATCAGCTCAAACCAGTTCGGCCATTCTCCTCTGACCTCTGGCATCAACAAGGCATTTGCGCCCACAGAACTGCCGCTCACTGGATATTTTCTCTTTTTCTGACCATTCTCTATAAATCCTAGAGATTGATGTGCGTGAAAATCCCAGTAGATCAACAGTTTCTGAAATACTCAGACCAGCCCGTCTGGCACCAAGAGCCATGTCACGTTCAAAGTCACTTAAATCACCTTTTTTCCCCATTCTGATGCTCGGTTTGAACTGCAGTAGATCATCTTGACCATGTCTACACGCCTAAATGCATTGAGTTGCTGCCATGTGATTGGATGATTCGACATTTGCGTGAGTGAGCAGTTGGACAGGTGTACCTAATAAAGTGGCTGGTGAGTATGTTACAGTACATCCTTCAGTACTTTTACAATATAAAGGAGACAGGATCCACCATTATTTTTACTGCATATAGCTGTAGTAGCTAATACTATACTTCCCCCAGGAGTGCGTTTCTGTGGATGAAGCTGGTTTCAGTCTGGTCAGAAAGAGACGCTGGGAGGGAACTGGTTGAATGGCACGTGGAAGTCACTGGCCAGTGTGGTGTGACCGGTCGGGCAGATGTAAGTAATCACAGGTTTCCTCCCGGTCACGCCACAGAACACCCGACATCATCTGCTAGGGCCTGAACAGCAGGAACATCAGTAGACAAAGTGATGTCTACATTGTCGTTTGGGACAAGGTCAATTTTCACTGCTCTGTGAAATGTGCCATATTTTGTCAATTGTGATTTTTACACCCCAATCGAAATTTGTCCTCCGCTTTTAACCCATCTGTGCAGTCAGAACACACACACACACTAGTGATTACTAGGGGGCTGTGGATCACATGTGCCCAGAGCGGTGGGCAGCCCTAACCCTAGCAGTTGGGGTTAGGTGCCTTGCTCAATGGCACCTCAGTCATGGCCTGTCAGGGAATCGAACCCACGACCCTCCGGACACAAGACCAGTTCCCTAACCGCCAGGCCATGACTGCCCGACAGTCTTGATACCAGAGTGTTTAAACTATTTATAAGCTATTCATTAACTATTCATATTTGTTTAGTGCCCCTTCCTTAACCACAAAATATCCTTCAGGCCATGAAATGGGCCTGTGGTGACATAGGTGTGGAATTTTGTGAAGGCTGGATTCAGCATACCAGAGGATTGTTCCCCCGTTGTCAAATTTAGTAGAACATTTAGCAGTGTGGTTTTAGCACATTTAGCAGTATTTTTTAATATGTTGACTATATCCTCTGTAGGAGACGAAACCTGAAAAGAGGTTAGTGATTGTAACCAGGGGATAGTGTAGCTAAAAAGCATAGGATGGTGATATGTAGGATGGTTTTGGAGGTGAAGAAGAGGAAGAGAGAGAGTGGAACCTAAGATCAGGTGGTGGAAGTTAAAGGATGAGGACTATGGTGTAAAATTCAGGGATGATGTGAAGCAGGTACTGGGTAATGGTGGTGGTGTTCTGGATACCTGGGATGAGACTTGCAGTGAGGGATGTGGCTAGGAAGATACTTGGTGTGACCTCAGGACAGAGGAAGATAGACAAGGAGTCGTGGTGGTGGAATGAGGAAGTTCAGGAAAGTTTGAGAGGAAAGCAGTTGGCTAAAATGAATTGGGTTTTTCAGCGAGATGAAGAAAGTAGACAGAGGTACAAGGAGATGTGTCGTAAGGCAAAGAGAGCAGTGGCAGAAGCTAAAGAGAAGGCATATAGCAAGCTGTATGAGAAGTTGGACACTAAGGAAGGGGAAAAGGATCTGTCCAGATTGGCCAGACAGAGAAACCGTGATGGGCAGGATGTGCAGCAGGTTAGGATGATAAAGGATAAAGATGGAAATGTGTTGTCTGGTGAAGAGAGTGTCTCAGGAAGGTGGAAGGAGTATTTTGAGGAACTGATGAATCAAGAGAATGAAAGGGAAAGAAGGTTAGAAGAGGTAGAGCAGGGGTGGCCAACCCGCGGCTCGCGAGCCGCATGCGGCTCTTTGCCTGGTTTCATGCGGCTCCCCAGCCGGTCCGCGGGCTCACCTGCACAAACGGAGCGACACACTGCTACATTTTCGTGGTGCGCGGATTAGTTTACAAGCCTAGCGAGCCGCTAATACTTTTAAAACCGGCGCAGTGGAAAACACGCATTTGACTGTCTTCACAGCTAATAATTTACACTCGCCACATCCCCCCCCCCCCCCCTCCCCCCCCCCGCTCAACAGATTACGCTCGACCCCCCCACCCCCTACCCACCCCGCTCAACAATCTACACTCGCCCATGTACGATGTGGCTCTTTGCCGTAACACAGTAAGAAAAGTGGCTCTTGGTCTATGACGGGTTGGCCACCCCTGAGGTAGAGGTTGTGAATGAGGAAGTTAGGGCTGCAATTCTGAGAATGAAGTGTGGTAAGGCAGTTGGACCGGATGATATTCCAGTGGAGGCATGGAAATGTTTGGGAGAGACAGCAGTGGAGTTTTTGACTGGGTTATTTAACAGAATCTTGGAAGGTCAGAAAATGCCTGAGGTGTGGAGACGAAGCATAATGGTGCCGATTTTCAAGAATAAGGGCGACGTTCAGAGCTGTAGTAATTACAGGGGAATAAAGTTCATCAGTCACAGCCTGAAATTCATGGAAAGAGTGGTGGAACTAGGCTTAGAGGAGAGGTAGAGATCTGTGAGCAGCAGTATGGTTTCATGCCAGCTAAGAGCACCACAGATGCTATGTTTGCTTTGAGAGTGTTAATGGAGAGGTATAGGGAAGGACAGCAGGAGTTACATTGTGTGTTTGTTGATTTAGAGAAAGCTTATGATAGAGTACCGAGACAGGAGCTGTGGTATTGTATGAGGAAGTCAGGAGTAGCAGAAAAGTATGTGAGGGTAGTGCAGGATATATATGAGAACAGTGTGACAGCAGTGAGATGTGCGGTAGGAATGACAGACGGGTTTAACGTGGGGGTAAGACTACATCAGGGATCACCCTGAGTCCCTTCCTGTTCGCAATTGTCATGGACAGACTGACGGACGAGGTTAGGCAGGAGTCCCCTTGGACTATGATGTTTGCTGATGACATTGTGATCTGTAGTGAGAGTAGGGAGCAGGTAGACGTGAGCTTGGAAAGATGGAGATATGCTTTGGAGAGCAGGGGAATGAAAGTGAGCAGGAGTAAAACAGAGTACATGTGTGTGAATGAGAGGGCAGATGGTGGACAGGTCCAGTTACAAGGAGTTGATTTGGTGAAGGTTGAGTTTACCTACTTAGGGTCGAGGGTACAGAGTAATGGAGGAAGTGAAAGAGAGGTAAAGAAGAGAGTGTAGGCAGGGTGCTGTGGATGGTATAAAGTGTCTGGGGTGATCTGTGATAGAAGGGTGTCGGCTAGAATGAAAGGAAAGATCTATAGGACAGTAGTGAGACCTGCTATGTTGTATGGACTGGAGACAGAGGCACTGAGGAAGGTGAGGAAGATGGAGGTGTCTGAGATGAAGATGTTGAGATTCTCATTTAGAGTGACGAGGAAGGATAGGATCAGAAATGAGTTTATTAGAGGATCAGCACATGTAGCATGTTTTGGAGATAAAGTTAGAGAAGCGAGATTGAGATGGTTTGGACATGTACAGAGGAGGGAGGAGAGGTATATTGGTAGGAGGGTCTTGAGGATGGAACTTCCAGGCAAGAGGAGGAGAGGTAGACCTAAGAGGAGGTTTATGGATGCAGTGGTAGAGGATATGAGAGTGGCTGGTGTGTCAGTGGAGGACACTCAGGACAGGGCCAGATGGAGGAGTTTGATCCGCTGTGGCGACCCCTAAACGGGAATTGTCGAAAGAAGATGATGATGATTTAGCAGTGTGGTTTTAGTGAGGTGGGTCACTGTAGTGTTTTTGTCTCCTGGCATGACCCAGCACAAACACGTGATGCTGAGGCCAAACGAGTCTCCCATTGATGTATGAGGTTATGTTTACAGTGTTCTGTCATGTCCTTGCCCATGTTGTTCTAAGCACAGTTTCATTTTTAATGAAAAGTCATGTTTTGTGAATATGATTTGGCAATTGCATTTTCAGCTGACCATTTTTCAGAAAACAGTTGAAAGATTTCAAAAGATGTATTTCAGCGGTTGTGGGAACCAACAGAGTTATTGCTATGTCACAAAATGTTGAGGCATCACTTGAACATAGAATTTATGAAGAACAAATATGATTAGCAGTGTTTTCCACTAGATGGCACAATTGTCTGCGATTTTAAATGACCGTGGGCACTCGTGATTTTCTGGAGGTCCACTCAGATCTCTAGAACTATATCTGACATTAATAACGATAACAGTATGTCGTTATTGTGGATAAGGTTGTTTAATTCAACATTACGTATATTTAAAGGGTTGTGTTATGGTATAAAGGTAAAGGTGGGGGAAATGTATTCATGTGCCACCAGATGGCACTGTGTCCCTGTGATTGAGGGGATACTGCAGTATTGTTAATCGTGTATGTGCGTGTGTGTGTGTGTGTGTACTGCTCAAAAAATTAAGGGAACACACAAAAATAACAAATTGTAGATCAAAATTAATAAAAACTTCCACTTAAATCTTTATTAAATAGTGGAATGCTTTGGTAACAGCAAGACAAAAAACAACAAAAGTAACAACAAACAAACAAAATGTTCTCCTGAGGAATCACCTCCCAGACCTGCATTAAAATGAGGAATCACCTCCCAGACCTGCATTAAAATGCCAGTCAACTCCTGGACAGTCTGTGGTGCAAAGTGTTGGTGGATGATGTCCCAGATGTTCTCAATTGGATTCAGGTCTGGGGAATTGGCAGGCCAGTCAATAGCATCAATGCCTTCGTCATGCAGGAACTGCTGATACACTTCAGCCATATGAGGCCTAGTATTGTCATGCACCAGAAGGAACCCAGGGCCCACTGCACCAGCATATGGTCTCACAATGGATCTGAGGAACTCATCCCGTTAGCTAATGGCAGTCAGGTACTCATGTACCTCAGGTACCACCCTCATGGAGTCTGTTTCAAGGATTCAAGGATTCAAAGCTTTATTGTCCTATGCACAGTAAGAAGCAAGCTTCCCAGTACAATGAAATTTCTACTTTGCTGTCCGCCCTGGATGTAATAATGTAAATAAAGTAAGAAATAAAAAGAATAGATGAATAAAAGAAATTATGGAAATATAAAAAACAAACATACTCTCAAGCTAAATACAAAATACAAATACAAAATTATATTGTGCAATGGTGGCACAATGTACAGTCTGAAAGCTTGAGCAGAAATGTGGATATTAGTGGCCTTCTGGAGGTCCCCCCCATGTCTCCTGGTGTACTACTCTTTGCTGTGGACACTGCTGACAGACGCAGCAAATCTTCTTGCCACAGCTTGCATTGATGTGCCATTCTGGATGACCTGCACTACCTGAGCAATTTCTGGGGGTTGTAGACACCGCCTCATGCAATCTCTATGGTGAGAGAACTGTGACCAAATCTTCTGCCAGATGAGAACAGAGAAAAGGTATGTGGTCACCTGGTCACCACTATTTTATAAGGGGTGTGGTCACCTGGTCACCACTATTTTATAGGGGGTGTCTTGATAATTGCCTCTCATTTCTACCTGGAGTTATATTGTGTTGTTCACTTTATTTTTTAAGCAGTGTATGTATGTATATATATATATATATATATATATATATATATATATATATATACATATATATATATATATATACACGCATACACACACAAGGTTCCAGAGAAAAAGGAGTCCTTTTGAACAGAAGTCATTCTTCAGTGCTTCTTTTCAGAAGTGCTTCGCAGGACCTCGTCCTGTTTCTCTGGAAACCTTCTGTACTTCAGTTTTGATTGAATTTTTCTTACTACAATAAACAGCAGTTACATACACTGTTCTTAATATTTATAAATTATTAGCCCCCACATCCTAATTGTCAGTTGTGTATCCTTTTTGCTGGGTTACTGCCTGCAGACGTTTGTTGTAGTTTACAACAAGTCTCTCACACTTCATTTGAGGAATCCTGGCCCATTCTTCTTTGGCAAATCTCTCAAGTTCCTCTAGATTCGATGGTTGTCTGGCATGGACATTTTTCTTTAGGTCACCCCACAGATTTTCTATTGGATTTTCTATTTTCTATTTAAGTCAGGGCTTTGTGCAGGACATTCAATGACATACACTTTGGTCGTCTGGAGATAGTTCTTCACCAAGAGAGATGTGTGTTTAGGATCATTGTTATGTTGGAAAATGAAGTGACAGACCCAGTCTCAGAACGTCTCAGACCCAGTTTCACAGCTGACTGCTTAAGGTTCCGTTTTTAAAATAGCCACATATTTTTCTTTATTCATGATTCCATCCACCTAGACAAGATTTCCTGTTCCAGATGCACTGAAGCATCCCCACAGCATAATACTCCCACCACCATGCTTCACTGTGGGGATGGTGTTCTTTGGGTTGAATGTCCTTTTTTTCTCCAAACGTAATCAGTGTCCCTGTGGCCAAAAAGCTCTAGTTTAGTATCATCAGACCATAAGACACGCTTCCAGTATGAATAATCTTTCTCCAAATTGTCCCGAGCATACTTAAGTCTGGCTTGAAGGTGCCTCTTCCTCAAAAGTGGAGTTTTTCTTGGTCTGCACCCTTGCAGGTCATTCTTGTGCAGAGCTCTAGTGAGCTCTAGAGCTCTGGTCTTCTTAGAGACTATGATTCCTAATGTGGCCAAGTCATTTGCCAGTGCCTTGGAAGTTAATCTGGGGTCTCCAGACCCATTTCTCACTAGTTTTCTTTCCAGTCTCTCTGAAATATTTCTCTTTCTACCTCTGCCAGTCTTGTTGTGCACTGTGTTGCTGTCTTTGAATCTCTGAATGATGCCTCTCACTCCAGTTCTTGACACTTGGAAACGCTTGGATATATTTGTATATCCCTCTCCTGCTTTGTGTGCATCAATACGTCTTTTTCTCAGGTCCAAACTGATTTCCTTTGTTTTTGGCATGTTGCTTCCTCAACTGCCAGCTCCACAATGAGGCTTTATACCATGTTTGAACTTAAATTAGTTAATTAACTTAATTGAGTGCAGTCATCTGTTTCACCTGATCACCTTTATGCACATCACCTGTGAAGGTAAAGCACATCACTGCACAAATGGGGCTTGTGTGATGACTTAAAAAAATGGTCATTTCTTAAAAAAGACTAATAATAATGTCCATGGTTATTTTAGCTTATTCTTACATAATAATGTTTTGGTGCACAAATATGAATATTTGGGTCCTTCTAATGAAAAATTGTATGTTCAGAAATGCTCTGTTAGAACTGCCTTGCTCTGCTAAAAAGAATCTTGCCAGAATCTTGAGGAAACTTAAAATTTCAATAGGGGGTCTAATAATATCGTCCTCAACTGTATATACTGTATATATATTTATTTTCCAATTTACACATAATATGTATATATATTTTAAGAATTCTGGGATTTTCATGATTTTATATGTGTTATACCTCAAATGATGTATATTAAATATAGATAAATGTTTCCCTATCTTCCCTATAAATGTTTTATATTCCCTATAAATACAAATAACTGACTAATGAAACAGAAAAAATATTTCTCAGTGTATCAGGTTACTTTACTAAGGTTGTAATATGAAATGCAGAGAATTACAGAAGCTTACAACCCTTAGAACCGGTTATGGAAGAAGAGGGTGAATTGAGAGTGTGGTCATCTACCCCTCCTCTGGGTAGGGGGTGTGGTCATCTACCCCTCCTCTGGGGTGAGGGCTTTGTTCTCTTCTGTTTTTCACACTCCTGTCTTCCATCTACCAGCACTGGCTCCATCTCTTTACAAGCCATCAAGACCAAAGGATTCAAATAGAGCATTAGAATATCTCTTTAATGTTGGATTGTAAATGTTGACATCTGTTTTGCCCATAAAAATATTAAATTTAAGACTTCTTTTGTGCAGTGGACTGCTGCCCAGTCTGTTGTGGAAAATAATCTCTTCTTTGTGTTTTTATCAAATTCAGCCCAGTCGAGAAAGGGTTAAATCCATCTCGAGGGAGCCATGAATACCAAGCTGCTATTGGTCGGCTAAGGGCTGGGGGTGTGCTCTAGAAGATTACAGGTCCTTCTCCCACTCCCCTCTAATGAAAGGACACGCAGCTGTGAAGCCCCCGCCCACCACTCAGCACTGTACTCATCAGACTTTTAACTCCCACCCCCTACGTCCCGCTGATTGACGGCTGAGAGGGAGTCATGTGACACATCAGAATTTGCATCGGGCATGCTCTGTGTGCCCCCTCCCCTCCCCCCTCCCCCCTCCATTTCACTGGTGTGCTGTCACTCCCTCCCTTCATCTGAGGAAAGGATGCTTGTTATTGTACGCCATCCAAGCCCCTGAAACCTGCATCCGTTCTCAGTGCAGCCTCTCGATCTCTTTATCTCTGCTTCTACCTGGCCATTGTTGAGATTTCTGCTCCCCCCCAACCACTGAGGTTCTTGTGAATCTCCTGTCTGACCAAATTTCATTTCGCTGATGCTTCAAAGCTGACTTCATCTTTTGTGGACATACTGGAGACGGGTAATCGGAGCCCTCCTACGCAGGGCATTGCGTCTGCAGCAGGTGGCTGGTGAGTGTTCATTCATGCTTATGAACGTATCGCCCTCCCTTTGTTCAGTCGTGGGCAGCTATGCAGTGCTCCTCTCCTTGGGATTAAATTATGTATGTTTGGGTAAGCCAGTTTGAAATGAGCCCGTTAGCAGTGCCATGTGCTATGGGCGACCGACTCCTGCTTCTGTGTGGATTCGCTCGGTCACACTGAATTTGCACAGGCAACGGTGTGAGCGCTGCAAAGGACATTTGAAATGTGGCAAAATTATAGTGGTGATCAATATGCGAGTCTTAGTGCGCTGACTAAGATTGATAGTGCTGTTGCACTAGTGCATCAAAGAGTGTGTTGATGATGAGGCTCAGTTTTGGGTGGTGTCACCGACTACAGATACAGGGATGACACAGAGTGTGTCCCTCCCAGTTCCACCAGGGTCCCCGGAGTGCAGCCACCTGTCCCTGTATTTCCCCATTTCTCTGTCCTTCTCTGTTTCTCTCTGTCAGGCTCAATGCTGTGCTTGTTTGGGTTGTGCGAGTGCTGGGAGCAGTGCCGTGTTGTCCAGCATGCAGAATATCTCTTTGCGGGACTTGGCCAGGCTGATCCTGGACCAGTCTATGCAGTATGGATGAAGCGTGCCGTCCTTCAGTGGATAAACTACTGACTTCAAACAGATAACCCGTTGAGCAGATTCCTCCAGTGTATGGGGCGAGAGGAGGGGTCAGGCTCCAGTGTATGGGGCGAGGGGAGGAGTCAGGCTCCAGTGAACATGTTCCGCTCTGTTATGTGACGTTTCCACTGAAATCTAAATTCCTAAGCTGTTGTCTTGGTATCTATAAGCAAGAATGCTATTTCAACACAAAATGCTTTATTCGTAAAATTGAATGAGCCAAAATGTTCCCTCTTCCACGGACAGAGAAAGGTCAGCGTTATGTTAGGCATGAGTACGTTTTCTTACATAGGGCAGTCAACAGTAATGACTAGCGTGTGTGTGCACGGATCATGGAGGCGTCCGCGCTCCCTCATGCTGCCACATGCTCCAGCTCCCTGTGTTTTTGTTGTTTCTGCCAGCTCTCTCCTCATCGGAGCTGCGCTGTGATTGGCCTGAGCCGAAGCAGCGAGCCATTGTCTTGGCCTCTCATTGGCTGCATTGTGTGGCGACTGTAGTGATGAAAAGCCTCATGTCTTTTTGTGTGCGTATGTGTGGATGCATTAATGAGTAGGAGATTTTTTTAAATGTTCTTTCTGCTGCACAGTTCAGGTGTAGCAACAGAAAGTGAAAACAAACGACTCACTCACGCCCACCACGTCATTACTGCAAGTGTCCAGGCGTCTGTGTGGCTGGCACCGCAAGGGACCGCAGAGAATTCCGAACCGTGACATTGGATCCTAGGCAACGCGCCAGTGCTGTGCCAGAATAACGTGTGCTGTGTTTGCTCTGCGTGATCCCATGTGCACCTGCAGTGTGCCTGCTTCTCTTCGTTAGCCTTAACTCTCACGTGCTCGCCTCTCCTCGCTATCTTCATTAGCAGTAAAACTCGCGTGAAAGTCTCACGTGGCTGTGCCTTTGTTAGTGTGTGCTCAACTCTAATATGCCCGTCTTTCCCCTTTAATGGCCGCCTGCAGACATGACGCATGATGTCACAATGATCATGTTTGTGTTATGTACTTCGTCATGCCTGAAGAGCTGATGACGCACTGGGAGCTGCGTAAACAGTGATCCACAACGTAAGTGCATCACTGCTGCTACTAGAAATGGCACTCATTGCTCATTTGTTTTATTCATATAATATTCATGTTTTTGTACATATACTGTTCAGTGGCTTCATATTGCTAATACAAACACATTTCTTTATAACCCCCACTAGTTATAAATGCACAGATATGGTTAACATTACCAAAAGTCATGAAGAAAAAGTTGTGAAAAACATTCATGGGATTTGTTCGAACTTAATGATAAATGAATTGTTTCACTGAGTCATAGTGATGAATGATTAGTTAATTATATATATATTTGGCCCATCTCGTGTAGTTGCGCTCCTAACTCCTAACATTGAGTCTTGCTGTGTCCAGCGTATGTCGGTACAGATATTGCCATGCGGCTGCTTAATTAGATGTGATTATGCAGGGCTGGAGCACTGCAGTGAGTTAAATGGGCTCTGGCTGCCTGTGTGTGGTGAACACAGCATCCTTCGGTTGCTAGGTGCCTCAAAGAGCCATAGATGAAAGGGTTAATCTCCTGGACCCTGTACCTTTACCACGGGGGCTGGGCGTCGGCCGCCATGTTCCCATGGCAACCTATTGAATCACTTACATAGGGACTTTGTGTGTGATGAAAGGACAAAGGAGGGAGATGGAGGAAGATCATGGTGTTACACCTCATCAATTTTATAAATAATGTGATGCTAATAAATTGAGTCATAGAGATGGTAAATAAAAATAAAAGAAAGTAAATAAAAAGAATAATCATCATGAGATGAAGATGACATGGTGTTCAGAGGGGGGTTGGTGGAAGATGAGGTGGTGTTCAGAGGGGGGTTGGAGGAAGATGAGATGGTGTTCAGAGGGGGGTTGGAGGAAGATGAGGTGGTGTTCAGAGGGGTGTTGGAGGAAGATGAGGTGGTGTTCAGAGGGAGATGGAGGAAGATGAGATGGTGTTCAGAGGGGTGTTGTAGGAAGGTGAGGTGGTGTTCAGAGGGAGATGGAGGAAGATGAGATGGTGTTCAGAGGGAGATGGAGGAAGATGAGGTGGTGTTCAGAGGGAGATGGAGGAAGATGAGATGGTGTTCAGGGGGAGATGGAGGAAGATGAGGTGGTGTTCAGAGGGAGATGGAGGAAGATGAGGTGGTGTTCAGAGGGAGATGGAGGAAGATGAGATGGTGTTCAGAGGGGTGTTGGAGGAAGATGAGGTGGTGTTCAGAGGGAGATGGAGGAAGATGAGATGGTGTTCAGAGGGAGATGGAGGAAGATGAGGTGGTGTTCAGAGGGAGATGGAGGAAGATGAGGTGGTGTTCAGGGGGAGATGGAGGAAGATGAGATGGTGTTCAGAGGGGTGTTGTAGGAAGGTGAGGTGGTGTTCAGAGGGAGATGGAGGAAGATGAGATGGTGTTCAGAGGGGGGTTGGAGGAAGATGAGGTGGTGTTCAGAGGGAGATGGAGGAAGATGAGGTGGTGTTCAGAGGGGTGTTGTAGGAAGGTGAGGTGGTGTTCAGAGGGAGATGGAGGAAGATGAGATGGTGTTCAGAGGGAGATGGAGGAAGATGAGGTGGTGTTCAGAGGGAGATGGAGGAAGATGAGGTGGTGTTCAGGGGGAGATGGAGGAAGATGAGATGGTGTTCAGAGGGGGGTTGTAGGAAGGTGAGGTGGTGTTCAGAGGGAGATGGAGGAAGATGAGATGGTGTTCAGAGGGGGGTTGGAGGAAGATGAGGTGGTGTTCAGAGGGAGATGGAGGAAGATGAGGTGGTGTTCAGAGGGGTGTTGTAGGAAGGTGAGGTGGTGTTCAGAGGGAGATGGAGGAAGATGAGATGGTGTTCAGAGGGAGATGGAGGAAAATGAGGTGGTGTTCAGAGGGAGATGGAGGAAGATGAGGTGGTGTTCAGGGGGAGATGGAGGAAGATGAGGTGGTGTTCAGGGGGAGATGGTGGAAGATGAGATGGTGTTCAGAGGGAGATGGTGGAAGATGAGGTGGTGTTCAGAGGGAGAAGGAGGAAGATGAGGTGGTGTTCAGAGGGAGATGGGGGAAGATGAGGTGGTGTTCAGAGGGAGATGGAGGAAGATGAGGTGGTGTTCAGAGGGAGATGGAGGAAGATGAGATGGTGTTCAGAGGGAGATGGAGGAAGATGAGGTGGTGTTCAGAGGGAGATGGAGGAAGATGAGATGGTGTTCAGAGGGAGAAGGAGGAAGATGAGGTGGTGTTCAGGGGGAGATGGTGGAAGATGAGATGGTGTTCAGAGGGAGATGGTGGAAGATGAGGTGGTGTTCAGAGGGAGAAGGAGGAAGATGAGGTGGTGTTCAGAGGGAGATGGGGGAAGATGAGGTGGTGTTCAGAGGGGGGTTGGTGGAAGATGAGGTGGTGTTCAGAGGGGGGTTGGAGGAAGATGAGGTGGTGTTCAGGGGGAGATGGAGGAAGATGAGGTGGTGTTCAGAGGGGGGTTGGAGGAAGATGAGATGGTGTTCAGAGGGGGGTTGGAGGAAGATGAGGTGGTGTTCAGAGGGAGATGGAGGAAGATGAGGTGGTGTTCAGAGGGGGGTTGGAGGAAGATGAGATGGTGTTCAGAGGGGGGTTGGAGGAAGATGAGGTGGTGTTCAGAGGGAGATGGAGGAAGATGAGGTGGTGTTCAGAGGGAGAAGGAGGAAGATGAGGTGGTGTTCAGAGGGAGATGGAGGAAGATGAGGTGGTGTTCAGAGGGAGATGGAGGAAGATGAGGTGGTGTTCAGAGGGGGGTTGGTGGAAGATGAGGTGGTGTTCAGAGGGAGATGGGGGAAGATGAGGTGGTGTTCAGGGGGAGATGGAGGAAGATGAGGTGGTGTTCAGAGGGAGATGGAGGACGATGAGGTGGTGTTCAGAGGGAGATGGAGGAAGATGAGGTGGTGTTCAGAGGGAGATGGAGGAAGATGAGGTGGTGTTCAGGGGGAGATGGAGGAAGATGAGGTGGTGTTCAGAGGGAGATGGAGGACGATGAGGTGGTGTTCAGAGGGAGATGGAGGAAGATGAGGTGGTGTTCAGAGGGGGGTTGAAGAGGGTCAGGGAGACACACAGTCCCGTCAAGCTCAATTGCGTCTAAGTGCATCCTATTCATTCCAGATTTCCACCAAGGAGCTTTGTGCCAGTTCTATTCTTAATTTGTTATTACAAGCACTTCCAAATATGTAATTCATAAACAAAGATAAATCCTGAAAGCATCAGAGTGAGTAGAAAACACTCTCTTGCCTCTCTGGAGTTATTTTGAGTGCATCCCCCATGTGTGTGGCAGACTGAACCCTTGCCAGGCCTATAGCCCATCCTCGGTGAGGCGACTGTTAACCCTTTCAGCCCCATCACTGGACAGCCATTCCATAGCCCACTCCACACAAACAGGAGGTGGCTGGCCTGGCCTTTAAATCCTAGCCTTTAATCTTGCATTCACATCACATAGGAGTGACCTCATCTGACCTCGCCTGGCCCCTCCAAACTCGTTTGTTCTGACGGTCGGGCTTCCACTCCTAATCCATCCGTCTTTTGAGCTTTTACTAGTGTCCAGACACCAACTGGCTCCAGAGGAATGAGTGTTCCTGAGAGTGTCCTGAGAGTCCCTGTCCCTGACTGACACAGTACAATTAGCTGGAGTGTCATAGCAACAACAGCAGCCCTTTGGCACAAGTGCCCAGGCATCATCTGTGTACGGTTAGACTCCAAAGACTCATTAATATGGAGGACAACAGAAACAGAATCCTTGGGTTTACAGCACGTGTTGGTTAGGCGTGTCCTGCTAGTAATGTGTTGGCCATACCATTGCTGAAGGCAGCGAGTCATTGATGGCCTTCTCAGAGTAGAAGAGCGCTACGAAACCAAGAATCTATGACAACTCTGCTCTGACAAAGCCGTACATAATCAGCACAGTGAAAGCACAGTTGTGCTGAGGGCGGATAGACCAGTAACCAGTGATTACAACAGACATGTTGAAATTAAATGCTGTGTCATATATACGGTGTCGTTTCTAAGGTATTTTATACGTGTTTGATTTGTGTTTTTCAGTTAAATCCACAGTTGTGATCTAAAGCCACTGCGGACCATCTAAAGGGCCAGCTGTTGAAATGAGGGGGACTGATATTTGTGCTTCCAGACATTCCTTGCTGTCATCATAGAAACGAAGTGCATGCATCATTAGTCTTGAATGCAGACCCTCGTTATACGTCTGCCTCAACCATGAAGTAGCACAGCTTTATTTAGCTACTACAAAGATAAACTAGACCACTAGATCTGCCCTATTATTAGAAAGGCAAACTAGATCACTAGATCTATTCTAGTGCTAGATTGCAGCCTACCTAAGCATCTAGTAGATATGACTTTGGTCTTTGCCAACTGGATCCATGTTATCATGCTCGGAGAATCAAAGCCACACATGCAGGTCCTGCATTAGCATGCAAATGGCCGTGCTGAGCTCCGCCCCTCCCCAGCAGACTGGCAAGCCAGAGTGGATGAAACAGACTCCCGGGCGCCCGTGCCTCTCTCCCTCAGGACCAATTAAACGGGTTTTTAGTGCAGTCCCACCTCCTCATTGATGATCCTCCACAGCTGCGCCCCTCCATACCCGACGCTACATCTCAGTACAGGGTTTTAGGACTCTAGTAGACCTAAGAGCTTTTTCCCCTTGAGTGACAGTGACTGTCATGGAGATTGGAGCAGAAATAGAGTGTGTATGCATGGGTGCACAAGTAGCATGAGTCTTCCGCCTCATATGCTGGAGATGTGTGGTGGAAGTGCTATCAGTCGACTTGACTCGATCTTCACCTTTCATGATCTGTCTCACTTTGAGCTTTTGCTGTGTGCTGTGCTTGTTTGGCCTGCAATGCACTCTCACCAATCCCTGCCCCACACCTCCCATATTCTCATACAGTGTGGCCATGCGAAACACACTGATCAGCTCAGCATTTCACGTCACTCTGTGGCTCCGGAGGTCACTGATTAGCAAACTAGCTCATCTTTGAAGAAACTCCAGAATCTCTGAAGCATTCGGGTCAATGAATATACATGAGTTTTAGATAAAATCTATTAAAAGGGACCAAGAAGCAGACCAGGCCTTTAAGATATGTCAGAGCAGCTGTGATTTAGAGGGGGTCAAAGCTGTCAACAATGTCCTAAATTCATCCAGATTGTTCCAAATATGTACTGATTTCAGGTACTCACAGAATCAGAGGATTGAGATCTTCATGCCATCAAAAAAATCAGCTAAATGTAAACTTAACATGACTTAAGCATGATCGATTTGTTAAGTGTGTGTAATGGCCCTTGTTTGTACATTAAGGTACTAGGCCTTCAGACCTGAACCACTGGCTTAGATTCACAACTGCTTTAAATGAAGGAGAAGAACAGTTACTTGGTTTCTGAGCTTTTCCCTACCTATCCATGACAACCAGCCCATGACGTCCAGCCTTTCAACCAAAGAGGTACACCACAGAGATCTCAGCCAAAAGATACATATCCAGGTATTACCATTAGCACCCCATGTCCTTGCTAATAGCTTTGCACGCCCATGGCCTTGTCTTCAAGGACTCACCCTGTGCCTTCTAATAATAATAATCCTCCTCTCCCTCCCTACAGTCTGTTTTGATGCCTGTCTGTTGGATGGGCCCCAGGGGTTCAGAGTTCAGAGTTCAGGGCATCTCAGACCCAATGGCAGTGTTCGAGATGCATACTGACCTTATGGAACCTCTTAAAGGCTTGTTTATTGCCTAGATTAGAGCTGACATCTGTGACACTGCGCCTCTTGCTGTATTACTGGATTACGCTGGCTTGCTGGATAGTTTGATTGCTTTGTTTCCACACTCAGCTGTTGGGGTTGTTAATTATGCAGTTTGGGCCTTGGAGCCTCATTCATATCATATTTCTCATGATGATTATTCTTTTTATTTACTTTCTTTAATTTTTATTTACCATCTATATGACTCAATTTATTAGCATCACATTATTTATAAAATTGATGAGGTGTAACACCATGATCTTCCTCCATCTCCCTCCTTTGTCCTTTCATCACACACAAAGTCCCCATGTAAGGGATTCAATAGGTTGCCATGGGAACGTGGCGGCCGACGCCCAGCCCCCGTGGTAAAGGTACAGGGTCCAGAACCAGTCATAAGATTGGCACCTTAGATTTGACCGTCCTTTCAAAAAGTACTCGTGTGAAATAGGAGAAGGGAACCAGTGCCTCAAACCCCTCTAACCAGTGCCTCAAACCCATCTAACCAGTGCCTCAAACCCCTCTAACCAGTGCCTCAAACCCCTCTAACCAGTGCCTCAAACCCCTCTAACCAGTGCCTCAAACCCCTCTAACCAGTGCCTCAAACCCATCTAACCAGTGCCTCAAACCCATCTAACCAGTGCCTCAAACCCATCTAACCAGTGCCTCAAACCCCTCTAACCAGTGCCTCAAACCCCTCTAACCAGTGCCTCAAACCCATCTAACCAGTGCCTCAAACCCCTCTAACCAGTGCCTCAAACCCATCTAACCAGTGCCCCATGCCCTTCTAACCAGTGCCTCAAACCCATCTAACCAGTGCCTCAAACCCCTCTAACCAGTGCCTCAAACCCATCTAACCAGTGCCTCAAACCCCTCTAACCAGTGCCTCAAACCCCTCTAACCAGTGCCTCAAACCCCTCTAACCAGTGCCCCATGCCCTTCTAACCAGTGCCTCAAACCCATCTAACCAGTGCCTCAAACCCCTCTAACCAGTGCCCCATGCCCTTCTAACCAGTGCCTCAAACCCCTCTAACCAGTGCCTCAAACCCCTCTAACCAGTGCCTCAAACCCATCTAACCAGTGCCTCAAACCCCTCTAACCAGTGCCTCAAACCCCTCTAACCAGTGCCCCATGCCCTTCTAACCAGTGCCTCAAACCCCTCTAACCAGTGCCTCAAACCCATCTAACCAGTGCCTCAAACCCATCTAACCAGTGCCTCAAACCCCTCTAACCAGTGCCTCAAACCCCTCTAACCAGTGCCTCAAACCCCTCTAACCAGTGCCTCAAACCCATCTAACCAGTGCCTCAAACCCATCTAACCAGTGCCTCAAACCCCTCTAACCAGTGCCTCAAACCCCTCTAACCAGTGCCTCAAACCCATCTAACCAGTGCCTCAAACCCCTCTAACCAGTGCCTCAAACCCATCTAACCAGTGCCCCATGCCCTTCTAACCAGTGCCTCAAACCCATCTAACCAGTGCCTCAAACCCCTCTAACCAGTGCCTCAAACCCCTCTAACCAGTGCCTCAAACCCATCTAACCAGTGCCTCAAACCCCTCTAACCAGTGCCTCAAACCCCTCTAACCAGTGCCTCAAACCCCTCTAACCAGTGCCCCATGCCCTTCTAACCAGTGCCTCAAACCCATCTAACCAGTGCCTCAAACCCCTCTAACCAGTGCCCCATGCCCTTCTAACCAGTGCCTCAAACCCCTCTAACCAGTGCCTCAAACCCATCTAACCAGTGCCTCAAACCCCTCTAACCAGTGCCTCAAACCCCTCTAACCAGTGCCCCATGCCCTTCTAACCAGTGCCTCAAACCCCTCTAACCAGTGCCTCAAACCCATCTAACCAGTGCCTCAAACCCCTCTAACCAGTGCCTCAAACCCCTCTAACCAGTGCCTCAAACCCCTCTAACCAGTGCCTCAAACCCCTCTAACCAGTGCCTCAAACCCCTCTAACCAGTGCCTCAAACCCATCTAACCAGTGCCTCAAACCCCTCTAACCAGTGCCTCAAACCCCTCTAACCAGTGCCCCATGCCCTTCTAACCAGTGCCTCAAACCCCTCTAACCAGTGCCTCAAACCCCTCTAACCAGTGCCTCAAACCCATCTAACCAGTGCCTCAAACCCCTCTAACCAGTGCCTCAAACCCCTCTAACCAGTGCCCCATGCCCTTCTAACCAGTGCCTCAAACCCCTCTAACCAGTGCCTCAAACCCCTCTAACCAGTGCCTCAAACCCCTCTAACCAGTGCCTCAAACCCCTCTAACCAGTGCCTCAAACCCCTCTAACCAGTGCCTCAAACCCATCTAACCAGTGCCTCAAACCCCTCTAACCAGTGCCTCAAACCCCTCTAACCAGTGCCTCAAACCCCTCTAACCAGTGCCTCAAACCCATCTAACCAGTGCCTCAAACCCCTCTAACCAGTGCCTCAAACCCATCTAACCAGTGCCTCAAACCCCTCTAACCAGTGCCTCAAACCCCTCTAACCAGTGCCTCAAACCCCTCTAACCAGTGCCCCATGCCCTTCTAACCAGTGCCTCAAACCCCTCTAACCAGTGCCTCAAACCCCTCTAACCAGTGCCTCAAACCCCTCTAACCAGTGCCTCAAACCCATCTAACCAGTGCCCCATGCCCTTCTAACCAGTGCCTCAAACCCATCTAACCAGTGCCCCATGCCCTTCTAACCAGTGCCTCAAACCCATCTAACCAGTGCCTCAAACCCCTCTAACCAGTGCCCCATGCCCTTCTAACCAGTGCCTCAAACCCATCTAACCAGTGCCCCATGCCCTTCTAACCAGTGCCTCAAACCCATCTAACCAGTGCCCCACGCCCCTCTAACCAGTGCCTCAAACCCATCTAACCAGTGCCCCACGCCCCTCTAACCAGTGCCTCACACCCATCTAACCAGTGCCCCACGCCCCTCTAACCAGTGCATCGCAGTTCCCCACCAACCCATTACATAATCCTAATTCTTATCCACAAACTAGAGAATGCAAGCCCAGTCCTGGGACCAGGAAGAGAGGGACTAAGGGACTAAGAGAGACTAGTGGGACTAATATACTAAGAGGGACTAGTGGGACAAAGGGACTATGAGGGACTAGTGGGACTAAGAGGGACTAGTGGGACAAAGGGACTATGAGGGACTAGTGGGACAAAGGGACTATGAGGGACTAGTGGGACTAAGAGGGACTAGTGGGACAAAGGGACTATGAGGGACTAGTGGGACAAAGGGACTATGAGGGACTAGTGGGACAAAGGGACTATGAGGGACTAGTGGGACAAAGGGACTATGAGGGACTAGTGGGACAAAGGGACTATGAGGGACTAGTGGGACAAAGGGACTATGAGGGACTAGTGGGACAAAGGGACTATGAGGGACTAGTGGGACTAAGGCCACAAGAAAAGCTTCACATGACTCTGTGTAGCCTAAATGGTGTGTGCTGTTTTACTCTACAGATGCTTTAGTACCCATGTGCAGAAAACACATTAGTCATGGACACCAGGTTTCTGGACTTTTTCCCTGGATTTCTGTGCCATTCAAAAACAGAATGTCAGCTGGAACAGTCTTTTTCAGAATGATTTTTTTTTGTACTTCTCCAGAATGTGTGCGTGCATGTGTGTGTGTGTGTGTATTTTTCTTTCATTTGTCCACCTCCCTATGTGCGGATGGCAGGATGTGTGTTTGAGAGAGCAAGTGTGTGAGGAGACATCTCCTCTGAGTCACCAGACACTGCTTCTCACAGCCAGGCTGCTCATTGATTCTACTTGTCCATGGCACTGGTACAGCAGTTGGAAGACAACGCTGCCTTCACTTCACATGGTACGGGTGCTGAACCTGAACCAGGTTCATGTTACTGCACAGCACAGTGTCACCTGCTTGAATAAACGAACAGGACTGATTCATCGTTCGCACATATCTGTTGGGGATGGGAGAACACTTTACTGTGCAGTTCTGTGGTTCAAGAGCGCGGTGTTAGTTTGGTGCTGGTTCAGTCTTCCGTCTTGGCTATGTAAATCTCACAACCCATGTAATAATAGAGCTTCTCAAATCTTGCCAATAAATACATTGTGATTGGGTGGATACAGGATGGGAAAATCTCTGGTCAGCCACAACACAGAGAACACTGGCTAAGCAATAACCGAAGAGAATACCATGTCCATGTAGTCACATTGGTTTGGGCTGTAGACTGTTTCATTTTATATATGATCTGTGTGATTGGGTGTGGTGCGCCTATATGCCAGTCGCAAGCTGCACCATGAGCCAGACTGTTCTACTTTTCTGACCAAGCGATGAAAACACACACACACACACACACACATACACACACACACACACACACACACACACACACACACACACACACACACACACACACACACACACACACGGATTATCTTGAAAGCCGAAGTGAGGTATAGGGAACCATGTTTCATCACAGATTACACCTGAGGGCTTCATGCTGAAGGCCTTTTGGTGATTTGTTTCATACAAGAACAGAAGAACTAGAACATGAAGCAGGACACGCTAGATGTGCTAGCAGTTAGCTTGCTGTAACACGCATGGAGCGCGGACTTGCTGACAGCGCTTTGTCAATAACGTTCATTTACATTGAGGCTGCATCTGTTTCTGTTCCCTTCACCGATGACAGATTGCCAAGACTCATCAGCCACAGGGTGTGTGTGTGTGTGTGTGTGTGTGTGTTGCAGGGGGGAGGGGGGAGCAGTGGGCAATGTGTGTCTAGCCAACAGACTGTGCATGGTCTTGTCTATACGGTGTGTTGTAAGTAGTTTCCTTCTGTAACTTTCTTCTGTTTTAAATGAGCCATGAATACTACTTTCAGTTACCATTATATATTTTTTGTTTGTCATAATATGAACCCTATTATCAAAGCCAAATATCAGCTTACGATGTGGAGATACTGTTTACTGTAATGTCCCTTCACACGGCATGTCTAAACATTGACTGTGTCTAGGTTGCCGGTGGGATCATCGGTTGACATCACATGACACAACCAATAATAGTGAGTAAGCCAAGGGAAGCCATCGCCTATACACACGGTTCAGCACACAAAGAGGCTTCTTCTGTTGTCCCTGTGTCTTGAATGTCAGCTGGCGTGCTCAAAGAACAGGGGAGGAGCCAAGGCAACAGATAGAGGGAGGGAGGGATGAGTGTGTCGGGGAGAGTCATTAGTGTCCAGGTACGGGGCTAGCGGATCATAGGAGGGGTGGGAGGTATCTAACCCCAACCCCCCAACGCACCAGTCCCCCACACAAAGGCCCTCTGAGAGGATGAATGCTTTTGTCGGTCTCTCTCTCCCTCCCTTTCTTAGTGTCGCCCTCTGGACCGCGCGGCACGCGATCACTCCGCCGCACACGCCCTCTGACACCGGCTGCTTTCAGCTTCTGTTCGGGCCATTCGGTGCACTTTTGAAATGGGATTGAAACGCCATGACACTGTGCTTTCCTCATAACAAATGAAGACTGATGAAGGGTTCTTCTGGGTTTAAAGCTGACACTAAGGCTCTGATGTTTATCTGTGTCGGGGGGTGGGGTGTGTGTGTGTGTGTGTTTTCTTGGCTGAAATACTCATAGTACTATATAGTGGTTTGTACTTATTTGCTTATTACATCCCTGTCATAATTATTTATTTACATTATTTACTAAAGATCCTTTTAACCCTTTTCACCTGTAAGAGAGTTCATGCTAAAGGAGATTATATTGACCTGTTGTCAGACTGTTGGATTTGCTCTTAACCTAGAGACTATTGATTGCCATTAGTGAGCATGCGCAGTACAAGCTCTCTAATTAAATCGAAGAGATGGACCAAACTCTTTGTGGATCTGCTGCTGAACAGGAAGACACAGGCAGTCCGGGCCTATACACATGGTGTGAGTACACACGTGTGTCTGCTGTGATTCTGACTGGTCAATTATGAAACACGCTTTGATGACGGTCAGCGGGGAGTTGAATCATTATCAACTGCAGCCAACACACTGATTAATTAGATTAAAGCTCTTCTTGGAGGTCTCCTCTGTAACTCATTCATCCAGGGCTTAATTGATTTACTTTCTCGTTTACTTGGTAGAGTGAAAAAAAGAAACAGCAGTGAGAGGCCTTGCTCGGGGTTTGCAAGGCGTACTGCATGGGCCCTGCTGGACGAGCGTCCTCTCCTGCTCCTTCAGGCGGAAGAAAAGAGCGTGAGCCGTGCTTAGAGGCTATGTGAGCGCTTAGAGCCGTAATGGTGAGCGGGGATGCTGAACCGGAGGCTGGGATGAAAGCTGAATCACCCTAGCACCTTTTCAGTGCGTTCAGCCGTGAAATCTTGTGCTGCCATGGTGACCTTCATCGGTCGCTCCAACCAGTCACCCCCCCACCCCTCCCCACTCATGCTCTTTGGAAGGGGGAGGGGTCTTATGCAAGCACAGCTCTCGTGGGACTCATGCTCTTCGTCTCTGTTTGTGTTGGGTATACAGACAGGGCTCTGGTCATATGTTCCCAAGGGCCTCTGTTTTTCCTCGTCCCTGACAACAACGACTTCAAGAGAGGACCCTGATCTGGTGTGTCTAGTTTAACCTCCAGTTTAACCCCCAGTTCACCTCCTGTTCTCCTCCCTTGTATTTTTAAAAATTATTTAAATTATTTAAATAATATGAAGACAGCTTTGTGGATGCCCAGTGTATGTTGGTGGGTATGTTGCACATGTATTATATCAAGGCATCTTAATAAACCGAATGCCGGTAGGACTCTCACATACTTGTCCGTACGTAGTTCCTACAGTCCACGTTCTGTGACTTGAATGTGTTTTTAACAACTAACATGTTATGAATCATTCGTCTTTCGCTGTATAATAGCAAGTTTGTTTTGGCATCTGTATCTGCCTGCTAGGTCTTGCCTAGAAAGAGATTTCTATCTCCCTGGTGTTTCCCTGTTGAAAAAATATAATAAATACAGTAAATGAAGAGGGAGGGAGGGAGAACAGCATCTGAGTTCCCTGTGAAACGAATGCCAGTCCCCCAGATGCAGTAACGCAATTCTGCTGTGCTTCCGACAAAAAATCAGAACTGCATCCCCACGGCGAGAGTTCGTCTTCCTCCGCGTTCGAGCTGGTGTCGGCATGGCCCTCTCTGGCAGGCCCGCTGTATACTGGGCAGGCTGCGGTACCAAACTCGTACTGCAGAGGGAGCTCCGAGGTCTGGGCAAAGTTGCAGGCAGCTATAGGAAGGCTTTGCTCTAATGTCGTGAGCACGCCGTGAAAGGAGGACGAACATCGTCCCTGTATTAGTGCTGTCCTATTTTCCACGTTGTGCTTCAGGTCGGTGGTTCAACGTTGTGCTTTAGGTTAGTGGTTCCACGTTGTGCTTTAGGTCAGTGGTTCCAGGGCAGGCTGTTGATGCTGTTATCAACAGCCTATTTTTCTTTATGGCTGTCCAGAGTTGGTTTTGGGCTAATTAGAAAATATCTAAGACGGGGGGAAAAGGCAGTTGTAAATACTGAATATCCCATGGTGGTCTGGGAGGTGGAGTTCCCTTGGGAACGAAGACACGATGGTTCCAGACGGAGATGGGGAGAGAAGGATTGAGCAATCTAAATGTGGAAGAGAGAGTAGCACACTGAGAGTCATTCTCCTTGCCCCGCTGCCCACGTCAGAAAGAGCAAAACAAAAACGTCGCTGAGAATCGAGTGGGAGCCAAGGGAGTGATTTCCCACTGGGAACTGACAAACAGCTTTTCATGTTGATATCAACAGTTTGGGGTCTAAAAGATGCCTTTAGCACAACTGGCTCTCAAACTGGATGGAACCAGCCTGTCCTGATGTCAGTGCCAGAACAGGACGGAAGGTCACATGAACTGTCAGATGTGGATTTCAGGGAGATATTTCCTGCACTCAATCATATATCGTTTATCGCCCTTCTGGTCTCTGTGTTGTTTCCGTTTGTTTATGTGATTACTTGTCTCTTCCATGTCACCAGGCCGGTCCAGCTGTCTTTTGAGAATAAGAAGGTATTGTATCTTCTGTCTTCATTTCACAATACACAGCTTGAGAAGGTGACTAAGTGTAAGATTAGCTATTAGGCCCTAGCTGGTGGTACCTGGACCTCCGTGTTTGTCCCCTGTCTCCAAGGCTCCGTCCTCTCTCCTCTCGTCTTCTGTTCACCCATCACTGGCCTGGGTCATGCTTCCTCTTTTAACAGGAGTTGAGGTTGTTGGAGACCGCTGAGAGTCATCAGAAAGCCAGTAGCTCTGTCCAGTTAGTGTTCAGTTAGCATGTAGCATGCTCTTTTATAAAAGCAAGCAAAGTGTCCGAAGTGCTGCACATTTACTGTTGTCTCTCTTGCAGGCCCTGGCTATGATGTCTGATCTCACGTCTTTAAAACCATTACAGTAAATCCAGTGCTACACATAAACAGAGAAGTTTACAACTACTGTGACACTTCTACAAGAACTGGTTTTTCTGGTCAGGATCACAATATAGTTTTCCCCACCCACTTTTTAAAAGCTGCAGAGATCTGGATTGGCCAGAACTGTCTTTAAACAGCGAAGACAAACTGACTAACTGACTAACTATACTGCATAACGCACTATAGACACACTCCATGCTACTGCGGTGTGCCATCCAGTCAAACTAAGTTAATGGTCCCAACAGATTCTGCTGTGCTGGGGGATTTCTCTGAAATGAGAGTTAGGGTGATGAATCTGCAGTCACGTAGATAATGGGTGTTTGTCCTTTCAGTGGATTTAGAGTAATCCTCTGCTCAAGCTGTGTAGTGCCCCGGTCCACCGCCTGCCCTGCCCTACTGGTCCGAAGCCGTTAGCGCTAATGCTAACACTCGCACCGGGGGTTGTTATGTAATCAGCATGCATGGAATGTGACTTCCTCTTAAGCTGGCCGGAGCAGTATGAGACATCCAGAGCCCTTAAGAGGACCTCGAGTCGGTGCCAGCCACCGTGCTGCCGAGACCTTTTGTAGGACTTGAGGAGTAAATACTAGTGGAACAGTATGTTGTTATTAACAATCGGAAGTTTGCTAAATTTGACTTTTAATATACTAATCCCAACCCCCAAATGGAGGTTTGGAAGGCCCTTGAAAACAGTTGGTCATTCCATTCCTTGTTTTTTCATTAAGACAATACAGAAAAGGGGAATTGTGGGTAATAGCACTGCCCCCGTCTTCTGTTATTTCGGTCGTTTCTGCTCAAACAGTTCAAACAGTTCGGAGATGTGGAACACGGGGGAGTGGAGCTGTGTGGAGACTTGCTCCTGCACACTCCCACACCCACATCACCAGAGTTCACTCTTTTTATGAAGACAAAGGCCGCCAAAGACCAAATCTCATGCAGTTAAATATTAAGGGGGAAGAGTCTTGAGGAGACGTGTTCTTTTATTCTGTGCAGGATAAGATCTGTGAGGAGTGGGAAACGGGAGAGGGGTATTTGTGAACCACTCTGTGTTCCCCGTCCTGCTCACGCTCAAGCACAGAATGATGTGTCCCCTGTGACTGGTCCCCTGCGACGGGTCCCCTGTGATGGGTCCTCTGCGACGTGTCCCCTGCAATGTGTCCTGGGTAATAATGAGAGAACAGTTCAGTAGTGCTGTGTGCTTTTCACACCATGGACCCTCAGCGTTCAATAGTGTAAGACAGATTAGAGGGGAGGGCACTGTCTCTTGGTCTGTCTTTTACACACACACACACACACACACACACACAAAAACTCTCTTCGCATCCCTCCTTTTCTTTTAATGTGTCTCTGTGCATCATTGTCCCTCACATCTCACTCCTCTCCCCTGTAGACACTTGTCTTCAGCAGATGTAGCTCTATATCAACACCGTGTAGCGGGACATACCAGTCAGCCTGCTGGCTAAAGAAAGAGGCCTTTGTGTCACATTCAGGGAGGGAGGGAGAGAGAGAGAGGAAGAGGGATAGAGAGAGGGAGAGAGAGAGGAAAAAATGACACTTCATAAGACAGAAAGCTATAATAGACTTTTCATTCTACACTAGTGTTAGGACATACTGACTTAGGTGAAGCAGAGACAGCTGAGCAGGTTAATTCATATTTCTGCACAGACCTGCCTGACATCTCCTGCCTCAGCTCTTCTCTGGTACATTTAGGGAAAGTTCTGGCCCACTGATCTTAGAAAAGCCAACAAAAGCCCAAATCCCCAAGATCATATTCGCTGGAATTTCCCCCCTTCTGCCTCTGCAGTTTGCAGATGTTTTACCACCTGATATAAAACACTGTATTAAAGGCACCATTCGAGAAACCAGACACGTGGTGCCCCGGTGAACGAGCCAGCCGACAATACTTAACCTCTGACCTCTGTGAGCCTAGCAGACTGCACACGAGCGGAAGCTCAGAGAGGCCTGTGAGGAACTACGTGAGGCGGTTTGGACTGCGGTGTGGGATTACAGGGGAATAACAGACGAGGAAGACATTTAAGAGCCTGCCACTAATTACACACACACACACACACACACGACAGCAGGACCGATTTGTTTAACTATAATTTCTGTGTTATTTAAAAACAGATCTTGTTAAGCTTATGTAACAAGACACTGATCCAAGGGATGTGTATATGCATGTTTGCGTACTACATTTGTGTGTGTGTGTGTGTGTGTGTGTGTGTGTGTGTTTGTGTGTGTGTGTGTGTGTGTGTGTGTGTGTGTGTGTGTGTGCGCGCGCCACTTTAGTTTGCTTTTTGCTCTACAAACACATGGTTCAGAGTTGCATCATTGCCCATTGACTTTGGATAGCAGGGGTGATTTTGTAATCACACTCCATTCTCAAGTTCTTCACACAGAACAGAAGCCGACTGTGTTCTGCCTTTTGCATCATAGCTCAGAAATGTGTGTGTGTGTGAGCCAGTGCCTGTCGGGGCACATGGCAGCTCACAGGTGGGAAAACGTGAGGAAAGATAAGGAAACACACAAGCATGCCGTGACTGTTCCCTGTTTTGCTGGGCTGACTGCACCACACAACGCTTTCCCGGTCTGCGAAACAATAACTCACACGGCTCCATCCTTCCACCTGCGGCGGGATCTCTCGCCGTATAAAAGCGAAAGTTGGTGCCGTCGCTGTGCCCGTTTATTCCCGAAGAACACAAGGAGGAGACAGCGGAGAGCAGACAGCTGCATTTCCAGTGTGGTTTACCAAAAGAAAAAGAAATGGAGAAATGAAAACGACTTTGGGCAAATCTTTTTTGCTCGCAGACCTTGTGGTTACGTGTTTTTCAATTTGACAAATCTCCTCATTTTCCTCCATGAAAACTGCAGGAAGAGAGATGTGTTTGCCCTGCTAGCAGCCTGGGAGGGTTGTGCACCGAGACTCATAGGGGAGAGCCAGGCAGAGGGAGGGGGTTGAGGAGAGATGAGAGTAGGATGACTGAGAGAGGAGGGGAGAGGGAGATGACTGAGAGAGGAGGGGAGAGGGAGATGACTGAGAGAGGAGGGGAGAGGGAGATGACTGAGAGAGGAGGGGAGAGGGGGATGACTGAGAGCCCTCACTGGTCTCAGGTTTCGCCTCCTCTGCCCTGCAGCTCTTAATTCTTCAGTGTACTCACCCATTCTCTCTCTCCCTCCCTCTCTCTCCCTTTCTCTCATTCCCTCTCTCTCCCTTCCTCTCTCTCCCACTCTCTTACTGTTCATCTTTGTCTGTCTCCCTTTCTGACTCTCTCTCTCTCTCTCTCTCTCTCTCTCTCTCTCTCTCTCTCTCTCTCTCTCTTCCCACACCCCCTCCCCAGGCAAACCCCACCTCGCTGTCATACAGGAAGGGAGGCAAAGAAGGTACATCTCGAGGAAAACAGACTCTGATAAAGACTTTTGGCAAGGTAGGTGTTACTTTTTGCTCTTTCCAAAAGCTCAGATGAGGTAAGGTAAAACACTGAGCTTCTCCTGTGCCTCTTTCATGAGCAAACCTTTGAGCAAACCTTCCTTTCTGCTCCCCTCATATATTGTGCTTCTGTGCTCACAGGTGCTATCATTTTTCATTCAGGCAGGTAGAGTTTGTATCCAGGAGTACAATGGATGTGGTTGTGTGTGTGTGTGTGTGTGTGTGTGTGTGTGTGTGTGTGTGTGTGTGTGTGTGTGTGTGTGTGTGTGTGTGTGTGTGGGCCTGTGTCAGAGAAGCTTCGATTGAGAAAACATCTAAACTAGACGTAAAGTTAAGATATTCTAGAAGACCGTTCTGTTGCCTGAGAAACAGCATCTGGTTACACCTTTGTGCTCTGCGGTGAGACTCCAGCCCTGTTTCATCTCTACCTGATTCACCTGTTCATTTCCAGTGTTAATGGTTGTGTAACAGTTGGGAATCCCTGATCAATTAGAACAGACCGCAGAACTGGACATACGTCCTCACCATCGCCATAGTGGCGAAGTAACGTGAGCCCACGAGCAGACGCCCAACCAGGTGCTGCCTCTCATCATGCAGGTATCCAGGTGTGTGCAGTTGAGCACAAAAAGATGATGGTGCCTTGTTCCCCTTGGAGATGCATCTCCAGTGGCGCTGAAGTTCCATTTCTGGGCCGACTCTGTCGTGTCCTTTAATCTCATTTCTTCTCCAAAGTTCTGTGCTTTGCTTTTTCCTTCTCATGGCCGAGCAGCAGTTTGGGCTAATTATGTGTGTACAAACATATTTAGAGACTGGCAGAGTGGGCATATAGTTCCTGTTCACCATGAGGCTGCTTTAAACCTGTAATTAGCTTAAGCCAGTGGAGAACTTCAGAACTTACACGGGCACCTCAATGATCCAGAGCAGGAGCTTGGAGATGGAACATGTGGTCTTGGTGTGAATTATTGTCTTGCTAATTTAGCTTGTTGTGGAAATGCTAAGATGGTCATTTGTGATGGGGATGGCCATCAGCCACACACACACACATATACACATACATACAGAGAGAGAGAGAGAGAGAGAGAGAGAGAGAGAGAGAGAGAGAGAGAGAGAGAGGGAGGGAGAGGGAGAGAAAGAGAGAACCACAAATCATAGACTCCTTCTTCATAGACTCATTCTTCATTACCTCAAGTGACCTAAAGCTGCTGTATGAGTAGGTTAGACAGATGTGAAGCACAGTTAGACCACACACAGTTAAACCATGCACAGTTAAACCACGCACAGTAAACTTATGCACTCTTAAACCATATTCAGTTAAACCGCACACAGTTAAACCACACATTGTTAAACACACACAGTTAGACCATGCACAGATAAACCATGCACAGTTAGACCATGCACAGATAAACCATGCACAGTTATACCACGCACAGTAAATTTACGCACTCTTATACCATATTCAGTTAAACCACACACAATTAAACCACACACTCTTAAACCATGTTCAGTCCTTATAATGCCATGAACAGACTACATGACTACATTTTGTTTTTCACAATAGTTTCTATGTCAGCAGGAAAATGCTAAGCATTCTGACATGCTAGACGTTTTGTTTGGGGTGTCATGGCGCTTCCCAGATGCCACGTCAGTGTTCTTCGATTGTGGTCTTCTTCCAGGACCGGTCCGTCTTCCCCACATACTCGGGCCTGATGCTGGACATTTGTCAGCTGGGACAAAATCGTGTTAAAATCAGATTGAGTTCATGCCATCTGATCCTGACCTAAAGTGTGAAGCCATAACATCAATTCTCTGTAACCAACTTCTTTTAGAATCAGTCAGAGAAACAAACCTAGCAGTAGTAACAAAAGTCCAAATTAAGCTGTAAGGGGAAAATCGGGAAGTATTAAAGTTTTGTTTATGGCTAATATTGGAATATGGTTATTAGTAACTGGTCCCAGATCAGCCGTTAAAGGGCTATAAGTGCAGGTTCTGAATGGCAGGTCCCAGACACCTTGAGTGTGACGGTCACAGGTCGGACAGTTGCTCACTCTGTTGATTGGCCACACTATGCTCTGCAGGTGCATGAGCAATGAGCATGGTGATAACAGGAACCTGGAAAGGGAAGAATATCTCATTTGTCTTCTGGGGCTGAGGAGCTTTTGGTCTGTGTGTCTACTGTCTAGAATGCTGTTTTGAGTGCTAGAAAGGCACTGTGTAATGTATTAATTAGTCTGTGGAGGCTTGTGTGATTAAATCTTTTTGCTTTTACTGTTTCTGTTTTTACGATGAGTGCAGACTGAGGACCCCAGGATGAGGACAGAGTCAGCATTTCTTTTGCTTAGTCATTATTTTCCTTAAACTGCATTTCATTAGACACCTTGTGGCCGTTAATTAAATTACAAAGTCAAAAATGGAAGTGATAGACGAAGAAGAAAGACGAAGGAAAGAATTAACAATGGGCAGAAATCGGAGAGTCTCATCTTTGCTCATTACTGCCAAGCCATCACAATTAGAAGCAGAATACCACCTGTCTATTGGCTGTAGATAATTTGACTTTTGACACCCCCTCCCCCAACGCATCCAGAGAAAATTAAAGGCTTCTGTGTCCCTGCCTGTTCCCAACCCCCTCAGCCTCTCCGAGAATTACTGGTATGACTAATAAGACAGGGGGAAAGATAACAGGGAGGAGAGCAGAAATGCGGAAGAGCTTCAGAGACAGAGAGCAGGAGACAGGAGGAGGAACGGACTGTCTGCTAGACTGGGGGGTTGTTTTGAAGACAGGCTTGGCCCTATCGGTTAGAACTCTTTAAGGAGGAATGTTCTCTTGACATCGTGGTGATCATTTTAGCTGTGCCCAGCGGGAGAACAGCTGGTACTGCACAGATCGCAGAAGCAGAAGTCGGACCAGAGCCGTGTTAATAATAATAGGTTAAAGATGTCACACATATACAGTAAACTGTGTCTTTCCGAGTATAATTTGACCAGACGGGATTTTCTGCACACCTACCTAGTTCAGGTTCAGAATCAGGTTTTTTTTAAGATAACCGTTAAAATCGCTGCTCTCCATAATTTATAAATACACGACAGGCAACCCCGCCGTCGGCTTTAGCGCCGAGACACGTCTAGTGCTCTTTGCACCTCACACACCTTTAGTACATTCCATTGCGGGGATCATTTAATCCGCTCACAATGCCAGTAAATCTCCTTCTCGAAAATGGGAAACTCATGAAAGACTGACGTCATTTACGTCTTTAGATGTTCTGTTGAAGAAAGAAAGAAAGAAAGAAAGAAAGAAATGAAAAGAAAGAATCAAGCTTTCATGTAAAACAAAACTTTCTATTGGGTTTTACTGACTTGGGGATGGAGATGTTCTGTGACAAAAAATATTAAAGCAAAGATATTAAAGTCATTATCATCCTTCAACACATGTCCCGAGGGAACATTAGAAACAATTATGAAGATGTGTGACTATACTGTATGTTTCTTGTTTTTGAAAAAAAGGTTCATCAGGGAGGTTCACTGAGAATGCATCGAACCCCTGGAAGAAGCTTCTGGGGATGTGTTTGTTTCACAGTGCCAGCGGCTTCCTCATGCATCGTTATCGATGTCAACAAACGAACATTTTAATAAGACACAGATGTAAAAATGAGTGAACGAGTCTTTTAACATAAAACTGTAGTCGAGGGGTCTAGCCCTCCTAGATCAATATATAAGGATGATGTTTTTTTTTCCTGAGCTGTGGTGACTCGCTTGTCTGAGCTTGTTAAGTCCATGTGTGGTGAGTTCTGGAAGGACTTGAGCTGAATGCCTGACTGATGAGTCTCACAGCCTGAAGCTTTGTCTGTATGGTGGATGTCATCAAGACAGCACACAAGGTGTTCATGGCTGCCCACTCGAAACCACACACAAACACGCAGGCGTGCCACAAACACGCAGGCAAGCCACAAACACGCAGGCATGCCACAAATACGCACAACAGCACTATCGTTGACACATGCTCCTATAGTGTGGCTGTCTGCTCGGGAAAGACATTTTTTTAGGCCACAGAAAGCCCTTAAGCCGCTCACGTGAACTGCTAACCATGATGGCCACTTTGGGGGTGGGGGGATCTTTAAAAATGTCCTCTACGTTTCCACAAGAAGAAATAAATGTGAGTGTGTGGTGCCTGCCTGACAGTATTATCTGTGCAACACTTCCTGTTAAAATGGCCACTGGGTGTCAATGTTAGACTTTCCTGAATTAACTGGGTTTCTGGACTGGGGATGTGTTTATCACATCACAACTCCGTTACTGTTGCGGTGGCAAATTAACAAAATTTGTACTGCTTTTCATGTTGATTAAACTTAACCGTTCAGGGTCCCTTAGGCATGTGTTTTTAGAGACCCTTGAATTGAAACTATTTAGAACCTCCATGTTATGAATCAATGAAGTGCGTCTTACTTACATATCAGTGTTGCTCGGATTCACTGACCTACAGAAGACCGAAAAGCAAAATTCTAGGTCACCCTCTCATGGTGCCTTCAGCTGTCCGCATGTTATCGGCGTTACACTGCGACCTCTCGCCTCTCCGGGGAGCCCAAAATTAGCAGCACCTAGCATCGTTGATAAGATGGAGGCCTTAATGGCGTTGGCCGTGCTGGATCTGCCTCGCCGAGGGCCGTAACTGTAACCGTAACTGTAACCGTAACTGTAACCGTAACTGTGTGTTCCTGCTCTTCCTGGAACCTGCCGCTACCTGTTCTGCTTTAGTCTCGCTCCATGAAGGACGTCCGCCCCTCTTTCCTCCCTCTGTCCGCCTGCCCTGTGTCGCGCCGCGTCGTCTCAGACCATGCCAGAGCTTTACTTGAGCTATGTGGGTCCCAGAATGAGACGACCGGATCAAAGAATGAGATCAAACTTGGGCATGAAACGGAATTGTTGCAGGCTGCATACCACACGCTCAGCTTAAGTTTTAGTGAAAGAAGAATAGAAGTGGCCTCTTATTTGACCAGAACAGGCTAAATTATAAACAGGCATCAGGTGCCTTTTCATACCGTGTGGAAGAGCACAGCCGGATCCTTTTAGCCGTCTTGGTTTACAGATTAGCGGTAAATTAATGTTAATGGTCCGCAATGAAAACAAAGGCTGTTATTGTGGAATGTTTTAATTGGCCGGGACAGAGGGGGAGACAGCAGAGGCTCTGTGGAGGAGTTCAACCCTACAGGCAGGGCCTTGGCCAGACTGCAGTAAATAACTATTCCCTTTGTGGAATATCTGTGGAGGACAAGCTGTGTGTGTGTGTGTGTGTGTGTGTGTGTGTGTGTGTGTGTGTGTGTGTGTGTGTGTGTGTGTGCGTGTGTGCGTGTGTGCGTGTGTGGTTCATCTTGCTGTGTGGAGGATAACTGCACTGGAGGTGAAATCACAAGCATTCAATAGCACGGCCTGAAGAGAATACAGAGTGAATGGATCTGGGATGCATACCTGGCGTCTGAGGACGTTTCGAAGGAGGGAACCATCACACCGTCTGTACCTCCACTGTGAAGCCTGTCCAGTGATGCTGCTCCGTCACCAGCTTGGATGTGTGCGGGCACCTGTGTGTTTGGATAATCGGAGCAAATGCGTGTACATACACACACGTGTCATCTAGAAGAGTAGAAAGTAGCCTCTTCTTGGAGGCAGCCATGCAGAAACTGAGACAGCACAGACCCGTTATAATCAGGCCAGTGTGGACTCTTGGGTGGAGAATTCCACCTGACCTGATAACCAGCGCTCCATTTTCCCCTGACCACTCTTCTTCGCCCAGTCTAGTGTTGTACAGTTGCTAGCTGTGCTTGACCTGCTTGGTCCTCACACAGGCAGCCATGTCTTGATCGCCAGTTTCGGGCCCCTCGTTGCCCCTGCTAGCGTAACGCAGTGACAGGCATAAAGTGTGTGTGTGTGTGCAGCTGGCAGAGTTCCCCACCACCCCGTACGTTTGCCGTAGGAGCCCACGAGGTCTGTCTACACGTGGGCTGATCGTGTTAGACTCTTAGTCGATGATGAGATGGCAAGAGAAGAGAATGGATCCAGCCTGGGGCAGTAGTGCCACGTGCCTAAGGACTGTTTACATATGAGATTGTAGTGTCGATGTTTCAGAACCTGATCGTAGTCCTGGCATACAAACCTCATTTAAGAAAAGCAGGGCAAACATATTAATGTCCATGGCTCCATGGCTCAAGCTAGCGATATCTCTTACTTTTGATAAGGTAATTAACATTTTCTCTCATTTGCATTTGGGATTACCATTCTGAAACGATATAAACCATGTAACTATGTATTTATTGTTTGTATGATATTACCAAAATGATGATGGTTAAGAACTGCAGTTTCTCAGGGCATGTTAGGGTGGACATTCAGCCACTGGGGTCTGGGTTCCTCCATCCAGCTGTACGCCTTATCTTGTTTGTTTCTGAACACGCAAACAATATAATTTCTCACTATGAAAACAGCGCTTGGTAACCCCGGAGTGTAAGATATAGAGTGATCTTCTCAAGTCCCTGGAATGTGCAGCAGAAGAGAAATGGCCATTTTGATAATGAATCCTTCTACAGAAATCCAGGCTGCGGGAGGTTCCGGACTGTTCCGCCGTCCTTCCTGTGCTGAAGCTGGAATATCTGAGGGAGGTCACTCAGGGTGCCTGTGAGATAGCGCCGAGTGTTTGAGACCGGGTTTATCATTGTGGAATTCGCAGGGAGGTGGACACGGCGGAAGGTGTGCGGAAACATACCCGTCTCTGTGCCACCCTGGCGGGTGTTCTGGGCGCCGGTTTGGTCTGGTGGTGTGGAGCAGAGGCGCATGAATGATGAGGTTTAACCAGGGAGAAACAGCAGAAACTGCAGAGGACTGGTTGAAGGTGGCTGAGAGCTGGCCGTGCATCTGTGGATGGTTTACAGTGTGCCTAGACTCAACAGGCAGTTACAGGTGGGCTGACAGACTACAGAGGACTGTGTGTGGGCTGCCTGTATTTTTATGGCTTGAGCAAAAAGATACACACTGGTAGCAAAAATTCGTCATGTAAAGGCTGAGCTGTGATTGTAGATCTCATGAAGGGAGACAAGCTAAGTTATGGGTAGGTGCTGTAGACCAGACCTGCTCATTGGACAGTGGACACACACACACACACACACACACACACATGCACACACACAAACATATTTCACTGCTGCTCCTGTTGAACAAACTTGAAGCAGGCCCTTTCATCAGAGCAGTGACTTTAGACGGAGGGTCGTGATGAGTCTGGTTTGCAGTTTGGAGTCTGGTGCATCTGATTGGCCGAGCTGACTTTAGCTGTGTGGTCCCTGATCCAGTGTGAGCCCCGGGTCGCACGCCTCACCATCACTTCTGCGCTGTCATTTCTGATCAAGCTCCTGCTGCTCTGCGAGTCAGAAGAGGAAACGGTTCGTTTCTGGCCAGAGCACAAGCATGGAAGCAATTAACGGGCAATGAAGAAAGACTCCAAAACAAAGAGCATACTTTTAGTCCTTAAACATTACAGCGTGATAACAACTCCTGGACGTTAAAGGTTTGGAATCACAAATGTTTGCTCTCTTAATACCGGCATATAAAATGCTGGAGACGATATTTGACACAACACCACACGATTAAAATCTGAGCCGTAGTAATACACACGTAGTAATGTTATTGTGATGGTTGTTTGTGCCGAGCTGGAGAACTTGCTCTTCCTGCTTCTAGTCGTAACAGAATTGCGACACTTGGCGGTGTTATGTAATCTTCTACGGCTCCGAAGCCCTGCCTCTGCTCCTTCCTTCAGGTGGCTTCCTTGATGCCGAGGGACCCTGGGGTAATAACGGCCTCACCCCACAGCAGCCCAGCGTGTGGCTGGCCGGGGGCCACTGAAGGGGTTAAGCACGCGGGGCCCGCCCCGGTAGGAGTTAATGATTAGAGAGCAGAGGAGGACAGGCAGCAGGCTGGGGCCACGCTGGGGTGTGTTAGTGTGTGTGAGTGTGCTAGGGAGGGGTGGGGGAGGAGGGGAGGGGAGGGGGTTGTTGGGGGGGGGGGGTTGAAGGGGGTGGGGTTATGTGTATGTAGTGTGTGTGCATGTGGGGGAGTGAAGGGGCGGAGTTATGTGTGTGGTGTGTGTGTATGGGGGGGGGGGGGGTGTTGCTTCTTGCAGCAAAGGCAGAGAGCAGGAGCTGCCGTGGTTAAACCCAGCTGGCGTCTCCGCTGGGAATGTAATCCATATGTGCACGGCAGTTCAACTGCAGGAGAAAGGAAAGGCACTACTGCGCAAAGAAGCCAACGCTTCAACTTTTCTTGTTTAAATTCCACTCATACCAGCCCTTGGATCCTAGCACACTTCCCACAGTCACCGCGAGAGAGGTAGAGAGAGGAGAGAGAGAGAGGTAGAGAGAGGAGAGAGAGAGAGAGCAGGGTAGAAAGAGAAAGGTGGAGAAGGTGAGCGTTAGCGATAGATCCCCTCAGCCCAGAGCCGTGCGGGAGAGAAGGAGAAATGATGGAAGCAGAGGAGTCAGTGGAAGGAGACGAGGGAGTCGTGAGGTAGGTACACGCCAGGCAGCGCCTCTCCCTCTGACCGTCTCTCTCCGCCTGTCCGCCTCCGTGTCTGACTCGTGTAAATGTTTCTCTTTGTTGCTGGGTTTGGTAGTGGCACGTTAACTTCACGCTCGGGTGTTTGGACTGCGTCTGGAGGAGAGGCGAGAGCAGACCATGTGGTGTGTGTGTGTGTGTGTGTGTGTGTGTGTGTGTGTGTGGAGTGTGTGTGAATATCTTGTGTATGTGTGTGAAAAGAGACAGACAGAGGGCGTGGGGCTCATGTATCGTTCAGCACTCTTTGCACAAGAGAACAAAAACGTATCTGAATTTGCAGAGTGGTGTTATTGTTATACTCTGTTGTTATTGTCTTTATTTCAGTTTATGTGCAGTTTCCTTTTTTATCTCCTGTCATTTAATCCTAGAAGGACCCCACTGTCGGGCATCTTATGACATTAATGGGTAACTGACTGCTTGTGGATTTGGCTGAAAGCTTGTGGCTTGCTTAGTTTGCAGTTCCTATCTCAGTATTGCTATAGACCTCATATTGTTTGGTGCCTTATCAGTAACAGGTGGGAGTGGAGGGAAATGAATCTGCTGTTTTTCATGGATAAACCCTCTAGATCCCCAGCTAGGTAAATGATTAGAGACTTAAATGACCTGCCCAGACCTCCTAGTGACCTCTTTCGGTTTAAAATGTAATTTTGGGTTGAGCTTCTAACAGATGTGAAGGGGGGTTGTGATGTCAACGCCTTGCCTTGGAGGTGAGCATGCAGAGTGAGACTGTTGGCTCAGTTGGAGGGGGTGGTCTTGGGTTCAGACATGAAGGAGACCGGCCCACCCCTGGCCCCGCCCCCAGCCTTGGCCCCGCCTTTGCTACCTCTCAGCTCTCCCGGGGCAGCCTGGAGGAATTTGGCTCATTTAAACACAGTTCGACTGTAATAATGATGAAGCCCCGCCCCAAAAAGCTGACAGACATGCACAAAGAACGATGTGTGGTGAAGAGCGGCAACGAGACAAACGCCGGGGGAAACCGTCGCCTTGGAAAGTCGGATTTGTTTGTTCCAAGCTCTCGGAGGCCTGCTGAAGTTGAGACGCCACGGCGACCTCTGGACTGGTCCTGATGCTCAGATTGCTACATTCTAGAGCCCACAGACACACCTGTTGACATACCTCACCTGACCTTTCGCAACAACAGCTGAGCAGATATTGACAATGGCGAGTCTCTTCGCACCTAGATAAGGCCGTCCTGACATGTTTTTGTGGAGACTTGGTGAAAGGCTGTCTCAGTGTGTAATGACAGCCCGGCTGTGTGTGAAGAAGCGCTGCTTCCGTGAAGGCGCTTGGCATCGATCTGAAGTAAGCGTTCTGCTGTCAGCACGGGGCGTTCCACGAGCTGGCATCATGCCACCCGGTTTGCCTCGCCCTCTCCTGCGAGGCCAGGCGTACGAGACAAGTGGAGAAGAGGGCCTTTGGTGCCCGCTGCACAGGAACATTGTTCCTGGAACCGCTTTCTTAACATCCGAGAGCATGTAGTGCTGCCAGACAGGAGTCATCCATCACAGAGCGGCAGATTAAGAATTGCGAAAAAGAGTAGCCATCTAAAATAAAAGCCCCAGGTGCTCATGAATGGTTCAGAAGACTGTTAATCCAGTCATCCTTTTTTTCTATTATGGAAGGGACCTTTTACCATATCAGAGCTTAGGTTACCAGCTTTATTTAGTTACCTGGCTTTTCATGCCCTTCTTTCGCAAAAATCAAGCAAATTCATTTCAACTTTGATGCGGTCGTTGGCATCACAGCAGTACACAGAACCTACCTGGCTTGTTGATTATGTACAGGAGGAAAACCCCCCTGTGGCTGAACCGAAAGCCCACCAACATGACTGGATGTCATTTGGTTTCTGAAGAGCGACACCCTGCACCGGTGCACCAGCCCAAGAAGTCGTGCAGCCTCTGTTGTGGCCTAGATTCCCCAAGCAGATGGGCAGAAAGGAGAGTGGAGGACACAGCCGTGGTCCACGGCCAAGGGGAGTTTGATTGGCCACTTAAAGTGTTAGGTGTTAAAGTGTTAAAGTGCTCCATGTAAACTGATTTATTTCAGTTTTATTTTGGAATTTACAAACAGTACGGTGTCAGTATAGCTTTGTTATGTTGTAAGTTAATGCTTAAATAAGCATATTTCATATTCATTATCGAAATATATGGATGGCTTCAGAAGACTGAGATTTCAAAGATCACTGCTCTTTTAATCTTTGGTCACTGTGGGGAGGCTGTGTGTGTGTGTGTGTGTGTGTGTGTGTGTGTGTGTGTGTGTGTGTGTGTGTGTGTGTGTGTGTGTTTGGATTGTGAGCCACTCTTCCTCTCTCATTAGTTCTCTAAACTGATTTTCTTGTTTCTCCAAAATGAATTTTTAATTATGTTTTAATGAAATTTGATTTTCCACAATCGCGGGCCTGAGTGTGATTGCATGTGTGCTCTAGAGTTGTAGAGCTCTGTTGTGTGTACCCTCTAGAGTTGTAGAGCTCTGTTGTGTGTTCCCTCTAGAGTTGTAGAGCTCTGTTGAGTGTTCCCTCTAGAGTTTGGGTGCTTTGTGTTATTCTTAAGACTATCTGGAAACATTTATCCAGAAGCCAGGCTGTGCATTGGCCTCTCTCCCCTCAGTCATGATAGATGTGTGCGCATAAATCGAGACCCAGACCAATTACACTGCTCTGCCTAGGCAGGTCTGGAGGGGCCTTTACATGTGTTATCACTGTACCCCAGCTTTGTAACGCAACACATAAAGCGTTGTTATTCTCATCACTCTTGCAGCAGCACTGCCATTTTATTGGATCATTAGATATGCTAGACGCACAAACTTCACAGTGCTGCATAATTATTCAAATCATTTTCACCTTTTAAGGGCACATTTGTGGATGCAGTGAACAATATCCACCCACATGGGAGAGCTTTATATCCTTCCTACAGCAGGTTCTTTACTTTCAAAATAGGTAGGTGTATGAAAGGTTCCCGAGCTGCACTGTGGTTAAAGAACTTACAGCAGCCATGCTGAATTGTGGCTGCGTGAAAGGAAAATACTGTGGTGCATATGAGCTATGAATTATATCTGTGTATAGTTCATATATGGTACATGTAATCTGTTCTGTAAATGCTGCTCTGTTCAGTTTCAAGTGCACTGCCAAGTCTACAATGTACCAGAGTCTCCAGAGGAACAGAGGGGTCACCCAGGGTTCACTGAGGGGTGCGGGAATAAACACGTATAGTGATGTTTTCTGTCTTGTTTGCAACAGTCTTTGCTGCTCTTGGAACTGATCCTGACCCGTGTCACGTCTGTGATGCATCTGTGACTCTCACCATCCAGTAAACACACCACCAAACGTAAAAAAAAAAACGAAAACATGTAATACTATCTAACACTGTACACAGAGAATGAATTACAACAACAAAGATGAACTCAGATCATCAGTGGATTAAGGAACATTGAGATGAGGGAGCTGTTGAGTTTTGTTTTGAGATAAGAAAGCACGAACACTGATTTAGTGGTAACGTAATTAGGGGATTAGAATCCTTCAGTTTGGTGTGCTGCTTCAACATGTTTTTGTCTAGCTGAAGAGGAGTTGGTCCGGAAGGGAGAGATTCCAGGTTTAATCTCCACGTTTGCTATGATGCGTGTTGTCAGCCCTGGCGTCCCGGTTCTGACCCATCTCTTGTTGATTATAGGGATTTAACGGCATGCCGTGCATGTTGGGAAGCAGGTCTCTGTTGACTATACCCACACCTTTTGCGTCCGTCCACCTTTATGTCTTGGCTATACCATCACCCATCGAGGCAGATGTTGCTCAAGAATACGGGACCTGCAGAACAGCCCTGGGACACCATGGAGAGGCAAACAGAGAATGTTAGCAGCTGGCCAGAACAAACAGCTGAGCTTCATATACCTGAGACTGTTTTCTTGCCTTCCTTTATTAGGTGTGTGTGTGTGTGTGTGTGTGTGTGTGTGTGTATTTGTGTGTATATTTGTGTGTGTGTGTGTGTGTGGGGGGGGGGGGGGTGGTACATGTGGGTACATGTGTTTTGAAAAGAGCAGAAGCTTTTTCTTTTTGGCATCTCCGTCATGTGTTTTCGTCGTGTATTGCCATTGGCAAGAAAGGTTCACCAAAAGCGTGGTGTAACGTTTAATGTGTGGTGGTAATGGACACAGCACGGGACGCTGAGGACATGACACATTATCATAATTTCACGAGGAGGTCCCGTCTAAATGTCTTTGTCTCCACAAAACTCTTAAAGAGAGATGTGATGGATTCCAGATTTTACTGTCAGTTGAGAACGATCTGGATTTGTTTTTTCTGTGAATTCACATTCATGGGTTTTTTACTCTTTTCTCACTATTTCCACTTAATCAAATCTGAATCTTTATCCCTTCAAACACTCATTCAGCTGTTGAGCCCAACTGTTCTCTGGAATGGAAGAGTCGTGGCAATGGATCTCAAACCACCATTCTGCACATAAATGGCAGACTCATGTCAGTGATGGGGGAGCTGGTTACTGGTTCTGTTCCAAACATCAACAGGCAAAACTCTCAAAGACACCCTTGAGGAAATATACCATTATTTATGCTTCTTAACAAGCCAGACTTCAGCAGCTATTGAAATCTCTATAGTATTTCAATGTTTCAGACTTTGTGTAGATTTATAGCTATAGATCTGGCATTCCAACTTTGCCGAGAAATGTCTGAGGGTTGCGGAGATAGAATGCGTACTTGAAGTCCCAGGTCGAGCATGTCAGCAGCTGTGTATGTCATCAGGTGATGTAAGGCTGAGCGTGCTCATGGCTGGTGTTGGTGTGGGGTTAGTCTTATCAGGTGATGTAAGGTTGAGCGTGTTCATAGATGGTGTTGGTGTGGGGTTAGTCTTATCAGGTGATGTAAGGCTGAGCGTGTTCATGGCTGGCGTTGGTGTGGGGTTAGTCTTATCAGGTGATGTAAGGCTGAGCGTGTTCATGGCTGGCGTTGGTGTGGGGTTAGTCTTATCAGGTGATGTAAGGCTGAGCGTGTTCATGGCTGGCGTTGGTGTGGGGTTAGTCTTATCAGGTGATGTAAGGCTGAGCGTGTTCATGGCTGGCGTTGGTGTGGGGTTAGTCTTATCAGGTGATGTAAGGCTGAGCGTGTTCATGGTTGGCGTTGGTGTGGGGTTAGTCTTATCAGCTGATGTAAGGTTGAGCGTGTTCATGGCTGGCGTTGGTGTGGGGTTAGTCTTATCAGCTGATGTAAGGTTGAGCGTGTTCATGGCTGGCGTTGATGTGGGGTTAGTTTTATCAGGTGATGTAAGGCTGAGCGTGTTCATGGCTGGCGTTGGTGTGGAGTTAGTCTTATCAGGTGATGTAAGGCTGAGCGTGTTCATGGTTGGCGTTGGTGTGGGGTTAGTCTTATCAGCTGATGTAAGGTTGAGCGTGTTCATGGCTGGCGTTGGTGTGGGGTTAGTCTTATCAGCTGATGTAAGGTTGAGCGTGTTCATAGTTGGCGTTGGTGTGGGGTTAGTCTTATCAGCTGATGTAAGGTTGAGCGTGTTCATAGTTGGTGTTGGTGTGGGGTTAGTCTTATCAGCTGATGTAAGGTTGAGCGTGTTCATAGTTGGTGTTGGTGTGGGGTTAGTCTTATCAGCTGATGTAAGGTTGAGCGTGTTCATAGTTGGTGTTGGTGTGGGGTTAGTCTTATCAGGTGATGTAAGGTTGAGCGTGCTCATAGTTGGTGTTGGTGTGGGGTTAGTCTTATCAGGTGATGTAAGGCTGAGCGTGTTCATGGCTGGTGTTGGTGTGGGGTTAGTCTTATCAGCTGATGTAAGGTTGAGCGTGTTCATGGCTGGCGTTGGTGTGGGGTTAGTCTTATCAGGTGATGTAAGGCTGAGCGTGTTCATGGCTGGCGTTGGTGGGGGGTTAGTCTTATCAGCTGATGTAAGGTTGAGCGTGTTCATAGTTGGCGTTGGTGTGGGGTTAGTCTTATCAGCTGATATAAGGTTGAGCGTGTTCATAGTTGGTGTTGGTGTGGGGTTAGTCTTATCAGGTGATGTAAGGTTGAGCGTGTTCATAGTTGGTGTTGGTGTGGGGTTAGTCTTATCAGGTGATGTAAGGCTGAGCGTGTTCATGGCTGGCGTTGGTGTGGGGTTAGTCTTATCAGGTGATGTAAGGTTGAGCGTGTTCATGGCTGGCGTTGGTGTGGGGTTAGTCTTATCAGGTGATGTAAGGTTGAGCGTGTTCATAGCTGGCGTTGGTGTGGGGTTAGTCTTATCAGGTGATGTAAGGCTGAGCGTGTTCATGGCTGGCGTTGGTGTGGGGTTAGTCTTATCAGGTGATGTAAGGCTGAGCGTGTTCATGGCTGGCGTTGGTGTGGGGTTAGTCTTATCAGGTGATGTAAGGCTGAGCGTGTTCATGGCTGGCGTTGGTGTGGGGTTAGTCTTATCAGGTGATGTAAGGCTGAGCGTGTTCATAGTTGGTGTTGGTGTGGGGTTAGTCTTATCAGGTGATGTAAGGCTGAGCGTGTTCATGGCTGGCGTTGGTGTGGGGTTAGTCTTATCAGGTGATGTAAGGTTGAGCGTGTTCATAGCTGGCGTTGGTGTGGGGTTAGTCTTATCAGGTGATGTAAGGCTGAGCGTGTTCATAGCTGGCGTTGGTGTGGGGTTAGTCTTATCAGGTGATGTAAGGCTGAGCGTGTTCATGGCTGGCGTTGGTGTGGGGTTAGTCTTATCAGGTGATGTAAGGCTGAGCGTGTTCATAGTTGGTGTTGGTGTGGGGTTAGTCTTATCAGGTGATGTAAGGTTGAGCGTGTTCATAGTTGGTGTTGGTGTGGGGTTAGTCTTATCAGGTGATGTAAGGTTGAGCGTGTTCATAGCTGGCGTTGGTGTGGGGTTAGTCTTATCAGCTGATGTAAGGTTGAGCGTGTTCATAGTTGGTGTTGGTGTGGGGTTAGTCTTATCAGGTGATGTAAGGTTGAGCGTGTTCATAGCTGGCGTTGGTGTGGGGTTAGTCTTATCAGGTGATGTAAGGTTGAGCGTGTTCATAGCTGGCGTTGGTGTGGGGTTAGTCTTATCAGGTGATGTAAGGTTGAGCGTGTTCATAGTTGGTGTTGGTGTGGGGTTAGTCTTATCAGCTGATGTAAGGTTGAGCGTGTTCATAGTTGGCGTTGGTGTGGGGTTAGTCTTATCAGGTGATGTAAGGCTGAGCGTGTTCATAGTTGGTGTTGGTGTGGGGTTAGTCTTATCAGCTGATGTAAGGTTGAGCGTGTTCATAGTTGGCGTTGGTGTGGGGTTAGTCTTATCAGGTGATGTAAGGTTGAGCGTGTTCATGGCTGGCGTTGGTGTGGGGTTAGTCTTATCAGGTGATGTAAGGCTGAGCGTGTTCATAGCTGGCGTTGGTGTGGGGTTAGTCTTATCAGCTGATGTAAGGTTGAGCGTGTTCATAGTTGGTGTTGGTGTGGGGTTAGTCTTATCAGCTGATGTAAGGTTGAGCGTGTTCATAGCTGGCGTTGGTGTGGGGTTAGTCTTATCAGCGGTGATCTGCTCAGACCGTAGCACCTGCACTTCTGTCAGCACACCTCCATCTCTGTCTTTTACTAGGAACTATGGCCACTAAAGGCCTGTTGTGTTCATTTTGACAACTGCAACTGTAATTGCATTCATACGTGACATGTGGCACGGGGAGGATGGGTGTGTGTGCGTGAGTGCATGCTTGCGTGTGTGTACATATGTGTGTGTGTGTGTGTGTGTCTGTGTGCATATTGTTTGATGCTCTTTGATCTTCTTTCTTCCTGCTGATTGCTCTAGTGTACGTGTTACACTCGGTTAGCATGACCAATGCCACGATATGACAGCACGGTGTGAGTGGGAGATTTTCGAGATGTCTGTAATTGTTTTGTGTTTTGAAGTGTAAGTCAGAACAGTACTTGTCTTAGATTAAGTCTTAGATTCCTGCCAGTGTATAGTGAAAATGTGGACAAATCGTTCTGTTTCTAAGGAACACATGACTATTGCACTCACTGTGCTTTACAGCTGCAGAACATCAGCGTCAAGTCCATCTTTAAAGACATTTTCATTAGCTAGAAGGAGAGAGAGAGAGAGAGGGAGGTCAGAGAGAGAGAGAGAGAGAGAGAAACAGATTGGGTGGGGGAGAGAGGGCAGTGGACCAGACACTGGACATACAGTCCACTGTATGATGTCATCAGGGTGTTTCTGACAGATTTACTCTTCCAGACAGACGGGGAAGTAATATGGCTGTCTCTGTCTCTGTCTCTGTCTCTGAAGACTGATGCTCCTCTGAAGTGCGGGAGATGAAACCACACAAACGTTTTATAGAGTCATCTCCTAATACCACACATTTACTTTTCACAACATGGAGAGTAAACGGCTGACATATGCTGAACAACCAGTTCATAATAGCCTAAATAAAGTTGAGTAATCATCTTTCAGCCACTAAGCCTGGTTTTATGACTTACATGATCTCACGTGCTATTATGGGATGTCCAGACCATGCACTTAACAGAAACACTTACATTGTGACAAGCCTGAGTGAGCATTAAAACAGGATATTAGATGTCCGACATAATGCTATGGTGATACTGGGTGTGCCGCATGTTATCCAGTGGAGGAGGAGGAGGAGGAAGATGAGGAAGGGTCTTTGTCTGGCTTAGTCCTTTGAGAGGAGCTAGGGAGCAAGGGGACGAGGGGAAGATTGTCAGTTCAACTGTGCAGCTCTCTCGGGGCAGTCAAGAAATAACATATCCTTGCTTGCTTAGACTGTAGATTACACATTGAGTGTTGTGCACATGAGGGTTTCCAGAGAGTTTAAACACCTTGTGGTCACAGACGCTCAGAGCTGTTGGCCATAGTTTACTGCCTCCCTACTGCCAGGAGTGTTACGATGTGGATCTCGGGCATTTGACATAGGTTTGGTTTGGAACAGCCTGCCTTACATACCTTATAATACATACATACCAAGATAGAGATCCAGTTTGTGGTCAGGTCTGTGAGTCACAGTGTGTGGTCAGGACTGTGAGTCACAGTGTGTGGTCATGTCTGTTAGTCACAGGACTCTAGCACTGGTCTTCACTGGTGACCAAATGTCAATAAGATTTTTTAAAGCTCATTAATATTCAGTACCTCATGGTCCTCTAAAACTGGAGAACTGTGTGCAAAAGGGCGGTGATTTCTCCATCCAGGATGGACACACACACACACATGCAGTAAGGCAGTGTGAACGGGATGTTTCGGCCCACGTAATTGTCACAAAGCTTGGTGTCCAAACCCAAGTGGCTCTTCACTACACCCAGCCCTGCGCACACCCGCCCCTGCCCACAGCGAGCTTTCATGTGGCTGTGCATATGCGTGCGTGGGTGTGCGTTTGCGTGCTCATGTTGTGAATATGAGGCCGACCACAGGAACGCCATATTTGAATGTATTCTCCTCCTCTGTGCTCATTAAAAGGGCGTGTACAGAGTTAATACGTACACTACAGGAAGAGCGGACCGCACCTGCACCGCTCGTCATCCACCTGCATGCGCTGTCTGCTGATTGATTTGTTTTTTAATTTACTATTGTTTTGGTCTTGCTCCTGGTTTATTTTCATTCTTTTGTTTTGGCTGTAAGGCGTGGCCACAGGAATGGTGGCTATTTCACATTCTGGACACAGACGACTACGGGGCCAGTTTTCGAATGGAGGCTGTGGCTGGCAGTAGCATGGGGAGACTGTGTTTGATAGGACCTCTTCAGGCATGTCAGACTAATCACCGCGTCACCGTGGAGGCTAATTGTTCATGTGCCCCCCCACCCTCACTCTTCCACCGTGTCCTCCAGCAGAGGATGTGGTTGCTGTGATGTGTGTGTGTGTGTGTGTGTGTGTGTGTGTGTGTGTGTGTGTGTGTGTGTGTGTTGGGGACGGGGCTTGTGGCTACATCATCTCTCAATGACCTGAGAGCCAATGTTTTGTATACACATTGACTGTATATACAAGTCTATATGGATACCAGACAATGGAAAGCAAACATGCATGTACACACACACAGACACACATACACAAAGGCAGTAGCTCCAGTATCAACACAGCCAAAATCCAACACAGAAATGGGGGAACTTGGGGAAATGCTGACCTTTAATACATACACTTATGTAATATTTAATATGTACCAAATCAGTACAAGATAAAAACGTGCAGTTTGTTAGGTGGGCAGAAGCAAATCAGAACCTATTTTGATTTATATGCAGTCATGCTTCATGGCTGATGTGCAGGAAAAGAACATGACCAGAACATAAGAATCAAGCGTCTCCTGTGTTGTTGAAAACTTCCCCACGTGTGTTTCTCTGCACATAAGGACTAGTCTGATGTGATCCTCTGTGATCTGAATGGGCTGTTTCAGTCAGAGAGTTAATTGGATTCATTTTGAGTTCTCACACACACTAACAACAGCTCGGCCCTCTGACCGACCTTCCTCGTTTCATTAGGCCCTGTGCTCACCACAATACTACACAGAACCCATGTCTGAAGGCCAGACAAAGGACTTCATAGGGAAGCAAATGGGTGGCCTACGCATCGCATCTCAGCGTAGTTTATCTTAGCTAAATAGCTCGCAGTGGGCATATGTTTAAGTACATTGCCAAAACCTTAAAACTAACCAGCTCCGTCAGTAGCATATTGTAATTGTTCTAGTGTCTAAATGCAGAGCAAACTTCCATCGTCGATAACCAGCTAAATACAGCGGTGTGGCGTGGAGAGTTAGTGCACAGCGTGTGTTATGAGGCTACATACCAAGATCCGTGCAAAAAGTAATTAAAAAATGGGCAAAAAATATACTGAACAGACATGCAGCCTGAAATAAAGACGTCAGTGCAATATAAATCTGAGGTAACGCCACAGGACACTCAAGGCAGGGGGCCCGTAGCTAATCCCTTTTAGAGGCACAGGTAATCTGCTTTCTCCTGCGTGCGTGACTCCACCATGTCCTGTCCGCAGTGGGAGCAGGACAGTGCATATGGAGACAAGACAGCAGATGAGTGAGCAGTGTCGGATGACATTGATGTCAATGCTGTCGTGATTTAGAGACATATCTCATTCATGATCGCAGTGAAAGGCCAGAAAGCTTGTGAATGAATGTGTTAAACCTGTAGAAATATCACAAGGTCACGCAGCCGAAAAGCAGTATGACAACCGTTTGAAAATCTTTCAGTTGTCGCTGGACCAACTGTCAGGTTTACAAAAATACTCTCATCTGTGTTGGCAGCATGATGTCTTGCAATGAACGATATTAGTTATTAGAAATTTCCTTCATGGTATTTTACACTAGATGCTAACTGATATATTTTGTATTATAGAAAATATTATAGATATTTTAGTTGTAAACTCGATTATACTGTGTCCTGATAAAAAACAGAAATCCTGTTTGTTAAAAGCAGGAACGGTAACATCTTTAGAATTGAGGCCATGAATAAAATTATCTGTCATGGATGCCTGTGACGTTGTGACATTTTCACGTGGCCTTAGTCCTGGCTTTGTGGTTTTAATGCTGTGGTTGTCATTATATGAACAAGGATGTAATTTTTTGTGGGTCGTGGGTGGCTTGTGTGCACCTACGTGTGTGTCGCTGGGTAGGATGAGAAATGGGGAGGATCCTAATGTGGAACGAAGCACCTGAATGGCTGGAGCCTTTTGTTTTTTTTTCTGTTTTTTTTTCCTCCTATGCTGTGGCTCCTCCCCTTCCTCTCCCTGTCTTAAGTCATGCTGTCATGGCTCGGTCATCGGTGGTAACGACTGTCCCCGATGGCCCGTCACACGACCTGGGGGACATGTCCACGTCTCTCTGATTTTAGGACCTCATATAGATCCTGTGAGGAGTAAACAAAATGAGGACGAGAGAGAGAGAGATGGAGAAAGAGAGAGGGAGTGGGAGAGGGATATGTGGAGAGAGGGATGGAGAGAGAAATAGTCCTTTAAACAAGCTGAGCCGTGCAGTTCTGGACAGGCAGGAGAGCGTGAGAGAGATATAGAGAGAGGGGGAGCAAGGGAGAGAGAGAGAGTGGAGTAGAGAGAGAGGGGGAGAAAGAGAGGGAGAGTGGAGTAGAGAGAGATAGAGAAGGAGAGAGAGATACAGAGGCTGGCTAGAGCAGTGCACGTTCTCAAGGAGAGAAAGGAGGACAGCAATTATTGTATCCAACACCCTACAGCGACAGTAATAAAGACTTGGGTAGCGCAAGCTAGCTGCTCTCTCTCTCTCTCTCTCTCTCTCTCTCTCTCTCTCTCTCTCTCTCTCTCTCTCCCTGTATCTCTCTCTCTCTCCAGCTAGCCTGTGCTTGCTACGTGTGTTATATGATTGATCCAGGTGAAAATGCTGAAGTTCAGAGCGGACCGGAGAGTGAGGTACGTGAGGCGGGGACACAGGGACGCTGGGACACAGGGACGCTGGGACACAGGGACGCTGGGATGCTGGCGGCGTGCTTTCCTGGAAGACAGCAGAAAAAGAGGAAGAGAGAGAGGGGGAGAGAGGGGGAAGTTTATAGCCACCGAGCTGAGACATGCGGCCAGGCAGCCAGCTATAGAAGCTGCATGATGGGAGATTCAGAGCTGGAGGTCAGAGAAGACTGCAATGCAGTGCTGGAGGGAGACGTCCCAAACTCTACAGAACAGAACCTTACGGGCTTTTGAGTCTCAGCATGGCGCGTGTTTATGTGCGTGTGGGGGGGTGGGTGTGTTTTTAATTCAGCATGACCGCAGCGCATAATGTCTGGTGGTGTGTTGACCATGTGCCCGAGTGTGGCGGTGAAATATGAGTGCTGTTGAAATGGTCTGAAATGGTTTTTGGCATAATGAGGATTCTATTGACAAACAGCCTGCATCATTGTGGACTGATGTATTCGTTATATGGTATATAGTTACATGGTATGTAGTTGTATGTTATACAGATATGCTATGTTGTGCATCTATGTAGGTTGTGGGTTATGCATGAGAAAGCATGCTCAGGTGCAGGACCCTAAGAGACCAAGTCAAAGCGTACGCACACACACACACACACACACACACACACACACACACACACACACACACACACACACACACACACACCTCAAACTGGTCTTTCTGTGGGGATGCTGGTATTCTTCATGCCTTTGTTTTGTGCTTTTATGTGTTATGGGGTACAAGCAAAGCTCTGGCATGTGTTTTTAAGGTCTGTGCCTCTAGAGTGACTGTGCCCCCGGCTGGTGTCCCCTGTCCTCTACCTATCTGTCAGTGTGTGTGTGTGTGTGTGTGTGTGTGTGTGTGTGTGTGTGTGTGTGTGTGTGCGCACAGGCTATGAGACTACCCAGAAAGCTAGTACTTGTTTTATCCTTATGAGCAAGCAGTGCCAAGAATTCCGCTGACCTCCGTGCACGTCCAGAACTCTCTGGAACTTCAGTGCTGGGCACCATGGGCCACACACGAGCCACTGTGCGTCACAGACGAGCCACATTTAGCTATATATGAGCCACACATGAGCCACAAGCAAGCCACCGCGAGCCACACAAGAGCCACACACAAGCCACCACGAGCCACAGATGAGCCACCACTTCGCCCCGACATGCAGACCGTCTGACTCCTCCCCTCCTGAACGCTCATTCAGCAGCACATGGTGCAGCTGGGACTGAACCCCAACCACGAGGCGTGCCTTCCCAGTGAGGCAGTGACTGGGCCTTTCCCTCTGCCAATGGCGTCACGCAGTCCCCTTTCTGCAGCCTGATGCCTCCTGGTTTTGTCTTCCTACTTCCTGTGACTGGCAGTGGCATGCAGGTTAATCAGACTCAGAACGCTCTGTGACCTCACAGGGCAGACCAGCTCTTCGCTCCTTGTGAGCGGCTGTGCCGCCTGCAGCCACGGATGGACACCGGCGCTCGGATGTCGGACATGTCCCTGGGGACCACTGTCTCTGAGAGCGTGGCACTTCCTTAAAGTGGGACGAGACACTGTGGTCAGCCTGAAGTGGGACTTGTCTGACAAGTTAAAGGCAAAACAGGTGTGTGTGTGTGTGTGTGTGTGTGTGTGTGTGTGTGTGTGTGTGTGTGTGTGTGTGTGTGTGTGTGTGTGTGTGTGTGTGTGTGTGTGTGTGTGTGTGTGTGTGTGTGTAAGACTTAGCAGAATGCTGTGACTTTGCAGATGATAAATGTTTAGACAGTCAAAGAGAAGTACCTGTTCTTCCTCCTCCAGTTTCATGTGTAGTTTATCTTCAAATATTTATTTTTGACATTGTTTATGGCTTCTATAACAGTGATGGTTATCAAATACACACAGTTCTTGTATTGCTGTCTCTGTGGGGCATGCTCACACTAACCAAGCGTAAATGTTTTGTAGTTTTTCTGAAGGTTCTTTTCAGTGAGCAACCAAATATATTTTAATGTCAAATGTCAAAAATTATGTTTTCCTCTGCTGAGGACATTTAGTTCCTACACACACCCTCAAAAACGTGCTTCAAAACACACATGCCGATCGGGGTGTGTGCTGACTCTATCGATTAAGTGTAACATTGTAATGCTGGCTGTTGAATTATTAAATAAGTCGGCCGACTCTGTTTTGGTGTTGTAAAGGGTTGCTGTGTTTGATCTGAAGAGGTGCCAGTGTGTTGACGGCACGTTTACTCTGCTTGTATTTCCTCCTTCACATGTATTTTGCTGTTTGTGATTACTTCACATGACTCTCCTGTTTGTGTTTACAGTACTCTCCTGTTTGTATTTACTTATCATTACTCTCCTGTTTGCATTTACTTCACATTACTCTCCTGTTTGTATTTAGTTCACATTACTCTCCTGTTTGTATTTACTTATCATTACTCTCCTGTTTGTATTTAATTCACATTACTCTCCTGTTTGTATTTACTTCACATTACTCTCCTGTTTGTGTTTACAGTAGTCTCCTGTTGTATTTGCTTATCATTACTCTCCTGTTTGCATTTACTTCACATTACTCTCCTGTTTGTATTTACTTATCATTACTCTCCTGTTTGTATTTACTTATCATTACTCTCTTGTTTGCATTTACTTCACATTACTCTCCTGTTTGTATTTACTTATCATTACTCTCTTGTTTGCATGTACTTCACATTACTCTCCTGTTTGCATTTACTTCACATTACTCTCTTGTTTGTATTTACTTCACATTACTCTCCTGTTTGTATTTACTTATCATTACTCTCTTGTTTGCATTTACTTCACATTACTCTCCTGTTTGTATTTACTTATCATTACTCTCCTGTTTGTATTTACTTATCATTACTCTCCTGTTTGCATATACTTCACATTACTCTCCTGTTTGTATTTACTTCACATTACTCTCCTGTTTGTCTGTCTTCTGCTTTTCAGCCAGAATGACCCGAGTGGGGCAGCCGGGCAGCCAGTGATCCTCAGCCGTCTGGAAGAGAACGGATACGCCCAGAAAGCCCTCCTGTATGTCTAATATTACATATACATATATACATATATATGCACTTTACTGGAAGCCCAATGCTACTTTCTGGAAACGACCTCTGAGCAAATGACCATCCCGTCTGGCTACACACACACACACACACACACACACACACACACACACACACACACACACACACACACACACACACACACACACTGCATCAGATACGTTGAAACATATTTTAGTTGTTTTTGATCTCACCTGTCAACCAGGTGAGCCTTTTTTATGCTGCTCTGCAGAAGGTGGATGTGTATGTGTGTATGAGTGTGTGTGTGAGTGTGTGTGTGTGTGTGTGTGTGTGTGTGTGTAGGTTTGCAGCATGTGAGAGTGATGACTGCTGGAGTGTGGATTATAGTCTAGTCCTATCAAAGGGTTGGCGTAGGAACACAGAGTTAGGATCAATTACTAAAAGACCAGGCATCTGGAACAGCCATGCAGTACTGTCACATGACTGTCACATGACTGTCACTATATTCTCAGTGGCATTGCTTTATTTTCTCTCATACTAAATACAAGATACAAGTAGAAATGAATACCACTCTTTCAGAGTCAGTCATGCCAAACTGACACCTAGTCATTTCTTGGACTTGCTGACACACATACTGCATGTTAAGTACTCCCTTCCCAAAATGTTTTTAATAAATGAGTGCAATAATACATCTCTGTACTTCATTCATATTAACAAAGTATTTTTAACAACAGGTGAATAGCGCTGAAATAGGTATTTAAACAGAACATATTCTTCATGTCAAGCTGATGTATATAACATCAAAACCTAACTGAAGTCACCATGTGTACCAACTTTTTTTTTTTACAAAATACGTCACGTCAGAAATGATGCTTAGTGTCAAAAGATAAAGTTTCCTGTAATGTAACAAAACAGGTGTATGTGTCTTTTCCTAATGAAAATCTAGAAAATCAAGATATCTACAATTGTAGTTTTCATGAAGGGTAAAGTGGCATCACATCTGTAATGTTCTTCTTGGTGTTGGAGATGGTTATAAATCTTTGATGTTAAGAGAATGGTCCAGTCTGCAGAGACACAATACACTCACCTCTTGTGCTGCTCTGGGCACTGACACGGATCAATGTAGGGCTGTACTGATGGGCTATATTGACAGCACATTAATAATGTATGACACAAGCAAAAGAGAAGCCCTCATTGGTCTGATGAAATTAATTTCCTGCCCCAGCACGAGGAACCAGTGGGAAGAGACATCTCCTTGCATCTTCACTTAAATTAACTCGAGCGAATTAGCTCAGCGCTGTTTCCTGTCTGGGCTTGTTCAGGTACTAATGCCTTGGGTGCATCGTTTGCTTTAATGACTTCACAACGTACGAGTCTGTGAGGACTCCATATAGATGCGTGCAATGCCCTCGGTTCCCCGGAGCTGTGTTTTGATAGGAGGTGCTTATTGGTTGAGAGTTTGTCCTGTGCAGTCTAGGTCTTGTTGCAGGGAGATTATAAGGCACAACTCTGAGTTGGCTGTGAGCGCTGGAGGTTCAGTCGTAAATTTGTGTGGTCAGCGGATCAATGGCTTGTGCGGAGGGCTAGGATCGGCCATGATTGGCCAGGATAATCAATACAGCTGACCAAGACTGCAGGTGAACATATGCAGCATCTCCCTCTCTTTCCCACTTCCACTCTTTCTTACTTTCTCTGTACTACTCCCTCTCTCTCCCTCTCTCTCTCTCTCTCCTTAGCTCTCCCTCTCTCCCTCTCCTTAGCTCTCATCCCTCTTTCCTCTGGGCTTTCCTCTCCCAATCACATTCTTCGTAAACCATCGCCTGTTTTTAAACTGCAGCCTCCAGGGTGCGGCCATGTGTCTACGCCAGAAGGGGATATAAATAGTGACCCAGTGTGCTCATGTATGCCCTGCTCCCATAGTCCCTCCGTGTCCTTTCCTCATCCCTCCCTTCCCATGCCGAGTCTCAGCGTATTGCTTCAAGAGCCGTCCGAGTTGGGGTGACAGGATGTGCAGCGAGGAGACGGCTCATCTCTCATACTCTTGTGACCACAGGAGCTCAGATTTGGACATGAATGGCAAGGCGGGTGGTAGAGGACCCACGAGCGTCACCGGCGAGGCCAACAGCAATGCAAACAATGTCAGCATGGTATCCGAGCCCAGCCCAGAGCTCCAGAATCACGCACGGGTCAGTACTGCCGCGTTACATCAGTGTTCAGGGGCGAAGAGAAACACAGACTTACAATATAAGAGAAATATACAGAGAAACATTAGGTTAATATATTTGAACCTTTTTATCTTTTGAAGGTTAAAATATACAGTGCCAAAAATTGTAAGACTGCAGAATAAACTAATCTAAATGAGAATTCAGTTTAAATTTTAATCCAGCACCTGCCTTAATTTTTGTCCAGAGGGCCAGTGCAATCCATCACTTTAACAGATTGCCATTTATGTAAAAGAGTATCATAATACAGTTTTCAGATAACAATATTTATGGATTAATTACAATGGCACAAAACTCCAGACCCCAGAGGATTAGAACTATATTTTTTCTCCTCTGACCTTGAGTATGCTGAACTGTAGGTTTTAGTATGGTCATGTTCCAGCTCACTAGCTAATTAACAAGCCCTCTGGGAGCTGCATCAGGTGTGTAAAACCAGAAAAAAATGCTCCATGCAATACTGGTGAAATCTAGAAGCAGGATTATGAAACGTGTTTAGAACTTCAAAAATATGTCTATACTGTGTGGTCTGTGACTCAAAATCACCCATCGTCCAGACTACCCACCCAGACGAGATTGTTATATAGTCTCCCATCCTGCTGCTTTTCAAGCAGGGCTCACGCACGCCCAAGAAAGCCGCCACATTCGGGAAGCGCTCAAACTCGATGCGTCGCAACCCCAAGGCTGAGGTGACCAAGCAAGGCTGGCTCTACAAACAGGTGCGTTCCCCCCAGCTCCCCCTCAGGTCCAGTTCTGTTCAATTCAGACTATTTCAGTCCAGTTCAGACCAATCCAGTTCAGTTCAGACCAATCCGGTTAAGCTCAAATCAGTTCATTTCAGTTCACACTAGATCAGTACAGTTCAACTGTCAGTAGATATATACTAATACTGAGAGGTATTGGCTAATCTCAAGGTGTCAGATGTGATTGAAAATAGTAATAACTAAAAGTAGACTAAATCATGGTACAGTGCATATTAAAAGCTTTCAGTTGATATTTGCCGTGGAGTTTTCCACATTTTTGTGTATTTCAGACTAATCCCAACATGGTTATTCCTCATTAGTCTACAAACAATATTCCAACTCAGTTTAGGTGGCTTTACCAACAATGACAAACTTGAGTCTTCTTGGGAGTCATCTTACAATAGTTCCAGCTCAGCAAGGTTTGATGGGGAGTGTTCATGCATGTCCATTTCCAGCTCCCTCCAGAGATGCTCTGTTGGGATCAGGTCCAGATTCTGGCTGGGGCACTCAAATACATCCACAGTTTTGACTGTATGGTTTGACTGTTGGTTTTGGCTGCTGTTGCTGTGTTTGACTGTAGGGTTTGACTGTAGGGTTTGTAGGGTTTGACTGTAGGGTTTGGTTGTAGAGTTTGACTGAAGGGTTTGGTTGTAGAGTTTGACTGTAGGGTTTGATTGTTCTGAGAGTTGTTCAGGTGTCTCCCAGCAGGCTCTAATGTGTCTGCAAGTGAGGAATGGATTTTTGTGTCTGGTCACCTTGTCATTAAAGCCTAATTGGGTAAAGGATTCACAAGGACCACTGAGGTCTTATTTACCTGCCCTTCATTCCTGATTACTCTGTTTGGTTCTTCTACAGACTTCTTCCATATCTTACATTTGGAAGTGTAGGATGTATGCTAATTAGATGTATGTTAATGTGCGTTTTTCAGCACTTTCAGTGCTGCAAGACTTTTCTTGTATCTTTAACCCATGTTTTGCCTTGGCAGAAGTCTCACAGGTCTACAGATATTAATGGCTTGGTTTTCAATCTGACATACTGTGAGAACTGTGACCTTATATTGACCTGTGCCTTTCCAAATTATGTCCAAATAAGCTTGGACATAACTCATTATATCCAATAAATTAACAGATAGACTCCATTGAGGAGCTAAAAACATTTCAAGTTCAGTTGATGGAAGGAGGATGCACAAGAGCTCAGCTGAGTGTCATAACAAAAGGCCCAATTGGGTACTTCTATTATTTCTGTCAAATGAACTGAATCCATGAAGTCAAACGAGTTGAATCCATTTTTAAGATGAGTCTGAAACATCTAAAAATGTTTATTTGATAAACGTTTAATGGAACAAAAAATCTTCTGTACGCTGTACATGGTGTAGCCCAGGATGCACCCCAGCCTCCCCACCACACTTAAGCACAAACTTAAGCGAGTGTGTCTGTCCAGCTCAACATAGTGAGGTTGACTCTGTTGGTTTGTGGTTGATGGACTATGGTTTCATTCTGCAGGCCAGCAGTGGTGTGAAACAGTGGAACAAGCGCTGGTTCGTGCTGACGGACCGCTGCCTCTTCTACTACAAAGGTAGGCCCACGGGTCTTTTCTCCTGCCACATTCTCATCACAGCAGCGTCTGTATCTATAGCATTTGGTTATTCCATCACTACGAGTTCCCTGAACGTGAAAACTTCTTTTTTTGTCCTCATTTGAATGCAGTGTTTTCTGACCGGGACTGTTCTGCAGAAATGCACTTGAGTTTGAACTGCAGAGCTTTCTCGAAGCATGCTCGCCGCTCGTCGGTGCAAATGTTTGGAGAGCTGCGTGTGGTCGTGCTGATAAACCGTACCCCCACCCCAATGTCCTACGGCACAGGAGGAAAGCCTTGGTGATTTGTCTTGAGTTTGTGTATGCCATCACGATTGGGCAGCAGTGTGTGTGCACAGTCGCTGCGCTGTCACAAGCTGACACGTCAAGACTGCATCAGCTGATTTCCTCATGACAGTGGCTTTCTGTGTGTATTCAATGTCTAAAAGGAGAGCTGCATGTTTAATCTGGGCTGTTAGATCTGTTTAACCAGTTTATGGGCATAGAAAAGCCGTGATGGATGGTTAAGTCTTTGTCGTTTGTTTATGAGTGCATAATTGCAGTCTTTCTGGTGTTTGATAGGCTATTGTAATAGAGCATGCTGTTTTCTCCCCAATTGCTGTGTGTCATGATTATATAATAAGGGTGAAAGAGATATGGCACTTTACTGGCTACGTGCTTAGTCCCTCTGCTGGCTGATTTCATGCCAGGGCAGCATTCATACTACATATACTCCATTTATACTGCACACATACTAGAGATACTCCATATGTACTTCATACATATAGAATACTACAGTCTAGCTGGTACGTACACCACAGTGTTAGCACTGGTTAGCAATAAGTCTGTGGTGCATCTCTACATCACTGAGCTGAATGCAGTGTTTAAGGACAGAACGTCAGTTCTGAGCTGCACAACTGAAAAGGTGAAATGCTTCACTTTAATCAGAAATGAATCCCAGACAAGTGCAGTTGGTGATGAGGATGACGAAGGCCCTCGTTCACACTGTCCAGGACTCTTTAGCCTCTTTAGACAGCCACTCTTTCAGCTGGACTCCGTTCCTTGGATGTCTGAGTAGTTTTCACTGGGTCTGCCTGGGACAGATTAATGGGTTCTCCAAGTCCAGAACCAAACGAGGACACATTTATATGCCCTGTCATCTATTCATTAAGGCAGAAGCTGTCTTTAAGGAAAAGGCTGAGGAGTGATTAGCTGTTTCACTAATTGTTTGTTTGCGTTGTTAATGTGTATCGCTTGGCTAAGGGTGTTTGCCTTTTTATTTGTTGTGGTGCCTAGGGCTGTGGGAGGGTTTCACCAGGGGCAAGATCCGTATTGTCATGCCAACATCACAGCCCTGCCAGGGAGATCATAGTGTCTTATTGTGTATCGAAAAACCCGTTACCCCTCCCTTCCATCCGGACTAGTTTCCTGCTTTTTCTCATTAGCGACCCCTGGTGGCTTGGCTGCTTGAATTTGGCAAGTGACACCTTTCCATAGCGCCTCACATTTTGTGGGTGACTTGCGATGTTGATAAGTTTATTTTATTTTATTTTGGAGGAGATTTCAGTGCTGCCCCAGGGTGGAGGTGGTCTCAGTGCTGCCCCAGGGTGAAGGTGTTCTCAATGTTGAGGAAGCCCTTTAGGTGGTTGTAATACCGGCCTGCAGGCTGTGACTCTGAACACTGCATCAACATGGTACTGTGACTGTGCACCAGCCTACCCCGTCACCCCGGGTAACCATCACTGTCACTGTAACCCTGCACTCAGGATCACCTGACAACAGGTTTCTCTCTCTCTCTCTTTTCTTTCTCTCTCTTTCTTTCTCTCCCTTTTCTTTCCTTCTCTTGTGCTCTCTTTCTTTCTCTCCCTTTCTCTCTCTCTCTTTCTTTCCCCATTCCTCTTTCTCACTCTATCATCTGGGTCTCTTTCATAGCCTCAGGTCTAGGTTCACAAGTCTGTGTTCTCTATTTGGGACTGTGTGTTCCACAATGATAGCACAGGAACCATCTTTATTATCTCAGAACATAATCCTGTGATTTGAGTTCATCTTAGCTAGAACAAAAAACCAACTGTCTGTTACTGAAACTACAGTACAAAGTGTCATGCTTAGGGTGAACTGATTTCAATGTGATTGTGATTGAGTTATTATGGTGGTTAGTTTTGCATTAAAAAAAGATTTGTATTGAGTGTGCGTGTGTGTGCGTGTGTGTGTGCGCGCACGTGTGTGTGTGTGTGTGTGTGTGTGGACCAGATATGAACTCCAGCCCTGGGAAGGAAGGCTGCTGGATACATGGATATCTTTCCCACACAAAGTGCAGATTTCACCTGAGAAGCCATGAGGCAAACCAGTAACTGAAGCTGGATTTACTCTTGGATTTAACAATGAGGAAGAGTAATAGTCGGTGGAAAACCATAACAATACTGGTGAAATGTGTGTGTGTTTGTGTGCGTGTGTCTTTGCGTGCGTGTGTGAGTGCGCATGTGTTTGTGTGTGTAGGTGGCTGCTACTGATGACAGTGTTTGAGGTTACAGGGATAGGAAAAGTGTCTCTTACTCCCTCTGGGCGAAGAGGAGATCAGACTTACACTTCCTGGTAGACTCACACCAGTCTTGTTTTGTTTATTGTGTTATACCTAGAAGTCTGAATGTTTACCTCTGCATACTCAGAGTGTACAATAAAAAGAAAAAAAATAGACAAAAAAAAAAAAGTTGTGTGTGTCTGATTATATATTCGCACCCACCTGGAAACTGCTTCACATGTGAATGTGTGTATAGCTGAGAAAGATTCCTGGTGAGTAACTATGGTGATTTAGAGAAATTCAAAATTGTAGTGAAGTACACAAGGTTTTCATTAAAGAGGTTTCAGACAGAGGTCCTTCATCAGCTGTGATGCAGGACATTTCAGACAGAGGTCCTTCACCAGCTGTGATGCAGGACATTTCAGACAGAGGTCCTTCATCAGCTGTGATGCAGGACATTTCAGACAGAGGTCCTTCACCAGCTGTGATGCAGGACATTTCAGACAGAGGTTCTTCACCAGCTGTGATGCAGGACATTTCAGACAGTGGTCTTCACCAGCTGTGATGCAGGACATTTCAGACAGAGGTCCTTCACCAGCTGTGATGCAGGACATTTCAGACAGAGGTCTTCACCAGCTGTGATGCAGGACATTTCAGACAGTGGTCTTCATCAGCTGTGATGCAGGACATTTCAGACAGAGGTCCTTCATCAACTGTGATGCAGGACATTTCAGACAGAGGTCCTTCACCAGCTGTGATGCAGGACATTTCAGACAGAGGTCTTCACCAGCTGTGATGCAGGACATTTCAGACAGTGGTCTTCATCAGCTGTGATGCAGGACATTTCAGACAGAGGTCCTTCATCAACTGTGATGCAGGACATTTCAGACAGTGGTCCTTCACCAGCTGTGATGCAGGACATTTCAGACAGAGGTCTTCACCAGCTGTGATGCAGGACATTTCAGACAGTGGTCTTCATCAGCTGTGATGCAGGACATTTCAGACAGAGGTCCTTCATCAACTGTGATGCAGGACATTTCAGACAGTGGTCCTTCACCAGCTGTGATGCAGGACATTTCAGACAGAGGTCCTTCACCAGTTGTGATGCAGGACATTTCAGACAGTGGTCTTCATCAACTGTGATGCAGGACATTTCAGACAGTGGTCCTTCACCAGCTGTGATGCAGGACATTTCAGACAGAGGTCCTTCACCAGTTGTGATGCAGGACATTTCAGACAGAGGTCTTCACCAGCTGTGATGCAGGACATTTCAGACAGTGGTCTTCATCAGCTGTGATGCAGGACATTTCAGACAGAGGTCCTTCATCAACTGTGATGCAGGACATTTCAGACAGTGGTCCTTCACCAGCTGTGATGCAGGACATTTCAGACAGAGGTCCTTCACCAGTTGTGATGCAGGACATTTCAGACAGAGGTCTTCACCAGCTGTGATGCAGGACATTTCAGACAGTGGTCTTCATCAGCTGTGATGCAGGACATTTCAGACAGAGGTCCTTCATCAACTGTGATGCAGGACATTTCAGACAGAGGTCCTTCACCAGACAGAGGTCTTCACCAGACAGAGGTCTTCACCAGCTGTGATGCAGGACATTTCAGACAGTGGTCTTCATCAGCTGTGATGCAGGACATTTTACATTTACATTTATGGCATTTGGCAGACGCCCTTATCCAGAGCGACTTACATTTTTTTTATCTCAATTTTTTTTTTATACAAGTGAGCAATTGAGGGTTAAGGGCCTTGCTCAGGGGCACCTCAGTCATGGCCTCAGGTCTGGGGATCGAACCTGCGACCCTCTGGTCACAAGACCAGTTCCCTAACCGCTAGGCCATGACTGCCCACATTTCAGACAGAGGTCCTTCATCAACTGTGATGCAGGACATTTCAGACAGTGGTCCTTCACCAGCTGTGATGCAGGACATTTCAGACAGAGGTCTTCATCAGCTGTGATGCAGGACATTTCAGACAGTGGTCTTCATCAGCTGTGATGCAGGACATTTCAGACAGTGGTCCTTCATCAGCTGTGATGCAGGACATTTCAGACAGAGGTCTTCATCAGCTGTGATGCAGGACATTTCAGACAGAGGTCTTCATCAGCTGTGATGCAGGACATTTCAGACAGAGGTCTTCATCAGCTGTGATGCAGGACATTTCAGACAGAGGTCTTCATCAGCTGTGATGCAGGACATTTCAGACAGAGGTCTTCATCAGCTGTGATGCAGGACATTTCAGACAGAGGTCCTTCATCAGCTGTGATGCAGGACATTTCAGACAGAGCTCTTCATCAGCTGTGATGCAGGACATTTCAGACAGTGGTCTTCATCAGCTGTGATGCAGGACATTTCAGACAGTGGTCCTTCATCAGCTGTGATGCAGGACATTTCAGACAGAGGTCTTCATCAGCTGTGATGCAGGACATTTCAGACAGAGGTCTTCATCAGCTGTGATGCAGGACATTTCAGACAGTGGTCTTCATCAGCTGTGATGCAGGACGTTTCAGACAGTGGTCCTTCACCAGCTGTGATGCAGGACATTTCAGACAGAGGTCTTCATCAGCTGTGATGCAGGACATTTCAGACAGAGGTCTTCATCAGCTGTGATGCAGGACATTTCAGACAGTGGTCTTCATCAGCTGTGATGCAGGACATTTCAGACAGTGGTCCTTCATCAGCTGTGATGCAGGACATTTCAGACAGAGGTCCTTCATCAACTGTGATGCAGGACATTTCAGACAGAGGTCCTTCATCAACTATGATGCAGGACGTTTCAGACGGAGGTTCTTCACCAGCTGTTCAAGCGAAGGGCTTCTGAGGTTCTGGGAGGAACCACTTAATGACCACGGGCTTCTAAAGCTGCAAGTTTCCTAACTTCATTGCTGCCATAGCAATACCTGGCAATACAATCAGACACGTATTTAATGCCTTTGCCAAGGCAGATCCTTCATTCTGATTGGTCCAGAAGTGTTCAGTAAGACAGTCCAATATAAAGCTGACTGCATGTCTCACAAACAATACTTTGGTACTGTAGGTTTGGGGCTCGAGTCCCAACCAGAACATCTCCCATGTGGTCCCGTAGGCAAGATCCTTCACCTACCTGCCTACCTCACTAACAATGAGACTATGAAAGAAGAAACCCACACCGGCTCGGGTGTCGCCTGGATCAACAAGGTGTGTGTCAGATGCTCGGGGACGAGGGCAGTCCGCTCAAACTGGTGGACGGGAGCGGAGAGTCTGAGCCTGTGGGAGGGGATCTGTGGAGGACGTGGGGATTACAGCTGCTTTGATACCCAACATCTAAACCAATACCACAACACCCAGCAGCCCATCGCTCCCACATCCCTCCGCTGCACCTGTGTTTGGCCATTTGTCTGAAGTTTTCCCACTGCTTGGAGGACCTGCCATGTTTGGGGTTCCCTGTGTCTCTAAGGGCCTGGCACCTCCACTACTCACTGTTTGAACTACGCTTGGCACACCTGTGGTTCCCCATGGGAGGAATCCCGTGTGTTTGATCCTGGCTTGTGCGGCGGGGAGAGGGCCTGACCCCTGACTGCACTCGCTCGCATGCATGAGTGGGCTTGTACAGCGGGGGTCAGGCTTGGTTCAGCATGTTCAGAAATGTGCTGCGCCCCTCTCACTTTGTTTGTGTGTGTGTGTGTGTGTGTGTGTGTGTGTGTGTGTGTGTGTGTGTGTATGAGCGAGAGTGCACCTTGGTTAACATGTCAGCACAGTGTGACCCCGAGCTTTGCACGCAGGTAGTGTGTGTCTGCGTGTTTGCGTAAGGGTGTGTGTGTGTGTGTGTGTGTGTGTGTCCATACGGGAGCAGCGTGTACAACCCATCTGGCCTGGCTTGGACTCAAACTGCCAGAGGTGAATATTTATTGCCATGGTAACCTAATTCTGATTGGCCACTCTGGTAACAAGTAACCAATAGTATATATCATGTTATATTATGAATATGATATTAAGGGACAAAACTTTCTCTTTCGTGGAGGTAAGACCCCTCTCTGTCATGAACATCAGACCCCTCTCTTCATGAATCAGACCCCTCTCTGTCACATATATCAGAACCCTCTCTTTCGCATATATCAGACCTCTCTCTGTCTCATAGATCAGACTGCCCCACCTGACCCTCCGTTCTCCACACCACCCCATCCTGCGTTGGGCTTCACAGTGAGAGGCCTGGTGTCTTTCAAACCCGCTGCTCTGCTTCGCTCTCCAGCCACTCCCACAGGCCTCAGGCTCCGTGCCTCGAGGCCGTTGTTTTGTTCCACAACCCCACGCCATGCTCACCCTGGCTGGACCAGGTCTCTGGCTCCATGACGCTGGGCCTTTCTCCCTCTCCTCAGCTCCATGGCATCCTACTGCACACCGCTCATTAATTCGCAGTCAAACTCGGCGAAACGTTGAGCTTGGCTGCCGGCCTTGCCGTCTCCCGCCGCCACCCTAGTTTCCGGCTGGAGAGGCGGGCGGAGGCGGAACACCCAGCGTTGCCTTGACACCCGTTTCCATGTCCCCCATCCGAGCTGTGAGAGACGGGGACGCAGGGGGATTTAATGGCTCGCCGTTCCAGTGAAGAGAAAGCAAAGATAAATGGGTAGTGTTGTTGTTGCTGGAGATATCAGAGCTGCATGCCAGCTATGAGAGAGGGGGGAGGGGAGGGGAGAGAGAGAGATGGGGGGGAGGAAGAGAGAGGGGGAGAGAGAGAGAAATGGAGAGGGAGAGAGAGAGAAAGAAAGGGAGAGAGAGGGGAAGAGAGAGAGAGAGAGAGAGAGAATTGTTAATATGAGATGAAATGGCTCAGAAAGAAGGAGCAGCTGAACAAATCTCTCTGCATGTCTGTCAGAACTGAGCAAGTTTGACTGCTTTTCCAAAGAAGCCAGTTTGCCCTGTTTTGACCAGGTCACTCCAGCTCCTGGATATTGTGTTTGATCTCAGTCCACATTCCTCTTTTAAACTTCCAAATAACTTCCAAATCTCAGCTTTCAGGAGAAACGCCACACAGCTGATCACAGGTCAGTTTGAAAGCACGAGTCATGAGCTGATTCCTAAAAGAAACAGATCAGATCAGATTGTATTGACATTTTGGAAGTTGCATGTTGTAAGAAGGGATGGTTTCTACACTTCATTAAAGCGCCATCACTACACTGACTGCTATAGCTGTCAGACACTGTGGAGTGAGCCGGAGACGGTGTGCGTGGGGATGTCTGCGTATGTGTCTAAGTACCAGGTGGATGAACTGCATGTGACGACATGTCGGTGTGTGTCGTGGGGCCTGTAATCTGGGGAATGTGGGTGTAAAAGTGTGTATTGTAGTTCCCAGAAAAGAGACCTTGAGTCCTTGAGGGTGTGATCCGCTCAAGCAAAATCAACAGGTTGCTGTTATGTTGTAACTGACATTTGAAGATGATTTTCTTAGGTAGCTGTAGACTACTAACTTTTTTTTTCTCTGGACTGGAGTTTGTATTGATTTTGTGTCTGATTTATTGTTCATTTTTCTTTCTGTTATGAACTATGAATATGAATTTTATGGTGGGTGTAAATTTGTTTGTGTAGGGATTATGTATAAATGATGTTATTTATTCAGAGATTACATAGAAAATACATTTACTGTTAAGTTGCTCTTACTGTTAAGTTGCTCAGACAGTTCTCTGTCTCTGAATTTGCGTGTGTGTGTATTTGTGTGCGCTTGCTGGGCGTTTCTGTTTACACTCACCTGTGTGTGACTGAGTATGAATTTTGGCTAGAGCAGGTACAGTACAGTTGGCTGAGAGCCAGAATTCCTATAACACTTAGTCAGAGGACTGATATTTTCTCTCTCTCTTTCTCTCTGACGCTCAGTTGTTAGAGGGGCACCATTTCCACGGCGGTCTTGGTAGTGGCAGCACAGCGGTGGCGAGGGAGAGAACAGCTGAGAACATCGAACCCTCCTGCCCGCCACACTCACACTCCCATTTAAAAATTAACAGCGTGCTCCATTATTTAGACAGCCAAAGTGCCCCATGCATTCCCTCCTCCCCTCCCTCTCTCTCTCCCTCCCTCCCCCTCTCTCTCTCTCTCATTCACTCCCTCTCTCTCCTTGCTATCTGACACTCCGTACTGTTGCTTCGTCAGAGCGTGTGTAAGGGTTGTGCCGGTTAGCGCGGCACCGTGAGACTAAAATGGATGTTTACATCGGTCTTCACCTGCTGCTTCTCCGGGGTTTTTCCGTTACACCTCCCATCCTCTGAAGAGTTGCGGAGTTGTGCTTCTCGGCAATCAGGGACTGTGGACTGTGTTTTTACTAACGGCAAGTGTTCTGAGGTCCCCGGGGTGTGGAGTGTCTTTCCCCTCGCTGCACTTGTGGAGGAATATTTCTATGGTCCTGACCTCTCGTTTTTGGTCTTCTGTTTTTTGCCCTGTCCAGACGAGAAAGAAGAAGTGGTGTTGGGCAGTCTTCCTCTGCTGAGCTTTAAGATCAGCCCGGTCCAGAATTTGGATAACATCAGTCGTAAGTTTGCCTTTAAGGTGAGTGAACGCGGGGGTCTGTGTATGTATGTGTGTGTGTGTGTGTGTGTGTGTGTGTGTGTGTGTGTGTGTGTGTGTGTGTGCGCGCATCTGGATTGGGTCTCTGTCAGTGTGGAGGTGTGGTGGAGTAGGAGGTGAATACTGGGGGGGGAGGGCAGCACTGAGCTGTGAGAGGTGAGAACAGTGTGTGGTCTGTATCTAAAATAATGGGTGTTGAACACAGTTACTGGAATCTTGACAAAACCACAGTACTTGTCAGTGTATTTATAGTATAGTATATAGTAATTGTGTGTGTGTGTGTGTGTGTGTGTGTGTGTGTGTGTGTGTGTGTGTGTGTGTGTGAGAGAGAGAGAGAGAGAGTGAGAGAGAGAGAGAAAGAGAGACTAATACGAAGTCTGTGTGTATTTGTGAAGTGTGTGAAGGGGTGTGAAGATTGAGTGCATTATCACATTCTGTTTCCTCCTTATCTCAAAGGGTTTGGCTGTGGGTGGTACTCAGATATGCAGCCTGATTGGATAATCTGGACTCTGACTGCATCTCCTTTCATACATGTTTTGGCAAAAGTGGTTTGTTTACCTGGGTTTACTGTAGATAAACGCGTTACCTGCATTACAGCAACAGAGGGTTTAGATGGAAGTTGTTTTGCTTATGTCTGCTGGAAACCCTTCCGTCATGGTGTTGTGTGTAGTGTAGTGTTTCCCAGTACTGATCCTGAAGTCGCCCTGCGGTGCGCGTCTCAGTGTTTATGCTGTTCCAACACTAAGGCCTTCTTAATTAGCCGCTAAAAAGCGCCCTTGTGGCACGCGATCAACGCTGACATTCGCAGCGTTGCACAGGACTGGATGAGATGCACGAGGATTAACGTGTGGACGCCGTGAACGCCACCTGCACCCCACCCTGGCCGGGGGTCTTCACCACACTTGTGTAGGGTTGCGATGTCAGGCTGTAAATCACACAGATGGCCTTCAGCGAAACAACAGCCTCGTCGAAGAGTCCAGCGGCTAGCGTGGGTGGGGGTGTGTCGTCCGAGACTCCAGGTGTGTAGCCAGGTGCCCGGTGGGTGGAGAACGCGAGGGTGTGTTTGGCGTGCATGGTGCCGCCTGCGGTATTTGCCACGTCGCCGTGGGGATGCCCCGTGGGCATGGGAGGAGACGGCACGAGCCGTCAGCGAGTCACCGCTCCTCCGTAGTTACGTGGCGTTGGACTGCCGCGATTCCCAAGAACTCTGGCGGTTTTCCAACCGCCACCAAGCAGTTTGCCCATAGGCTCGGAAGAAGGTTAGAGGTGATGACCTTTGACCTCAGTTTTTAAGGGGGCAGATGGGGGCTGCGGGCCTCAGTAAAACCTGTTTAATGCCGTTGGCTGTCTCTCTGAAAGTAGACTGACATCAGTTATATGTCTCCTAAAAACACCACCCTGGTGCTTGTAATGCTAAAAAAATCTAAAATTTTTTGGTTTTGTGCTAATATGTACATTATACCATGGAGAGACAGGTTGAATTGTGTTAAGTGCTATAAAATCCTAATCACACTGGGTGAAATCACAACACCATAACGCGCGAGTGTTTTCCGTATATGACTTGCTATTACACTAGAATCACGTGATCACACTCCGCTGTCATTTTCCTGACTTGTCATTGCGCAAGGTTAAGAATTAACTGGAAAATGTGTGTGTGTGGTTTGGGGGGGTGTCTGATATATTGGCTGCAGTCCTGCTTTGACAACAGTTCTGCGTCTTGGGTTGCCATCACAACCACACCAGCAACACCTCTGGCACCGTGCACCTACCTCCTGTTCCGCCCTCACAGGCCCCGCCTACTGATGTTCACGCCTTTGGGCCTGGCTGTCTACTACCGGCCAATCACAGTCCACCACCAGAGGACAGCCCCGGGCTGGCAGGGCCGAGATGACCGTTTGTGAATAGCCAGGATATTTGCTGATATTCCTGTGTCTGAAGTCCCCTTGGAGTTTGTCGCTGTGGGTGTGAACCATATGCGTTTAGTGCTAGTCAAACAGAGCGGTAAGCCTTTCCCACTTCAGACTCATCACTGGTGTTTTGGGTAGAGTTGAGATCTGGATGGAGGAGTGTTTCCCTTCCCAGACTGGGTGGTGGTGGAGTCTGTAGAGTGTGTGTGCTGCCTCTCTGGTTCAGGACGAGTCCACAGGGGCACACACAGCGCGGGCGGCTTGCCGGAGGGGCGGCTGTGAGCTCGGGTTCGTTTTCTTTCTTTTATTTCTTTTTTCTCTCTTATTCTCTCTGTTTCTGTCTTCTTCGTTCTGTAACAAGGCTCTAAAAATTACACATACACATGCACACACATTAACTAACACACACACACACACACACACACACACACACACACACACACACACACACACACACACACACACACATGCAGGAACCCCATCCTCTGCCTCAGAATAGCTCTGCTTGAATATTGATGAAGAGAGGTTGCATAACTGCAGTAAGACTGCATTAGAAGCCGGGGCTGCCCTTCCCCCAGGCACCCCCCCCCCCAAACACACACACACACACACACACACACACACACACACACACACACACACACACACTTCACTGCAGTCAAATTGCCCAACACGGACACACCACACATTGTTATTCTGTCACTACGTACTGTGACCGTGAAACGTCCTCCGATATGTTCAAAGCACTATTGGACAACCTATATGTTACTGGCAGGGCTGCGTCATGCTCTGTTGGTAATGACCCTCATGCTGTGACCAGTTGGCGGGTCCCATGGTCAGTATGCTGATGGGTGTGTTAAGGAAGGACAGACGAGGAATCTCATACCTCATTTGGATATTTTATAGTCACAGATCCCGAAACACAGGACAGTTCCCAGAGTGTCAGAATTCATGCTGATAAGAGATCAGTTGCACCTGGGTTGTGTCCGTCATGATCTTGGAGGGGGTCTACGGCACCCGCATGAGGGAGTCTGCTCAGGGTTCTGGGCAGTAACGTGGAGAGCTTGGGGTGGCCCGGTCTCACCATTCCCCTCCATCATCACCCAGCTCCACCTTCCCCTCCATCATCACCAGCTCCACCTGCGCATCCAGTCTCACCCCTCCATGAAACAGCTCGCTCAGTGACTCACACTGACACGCCTGTGGCAGGAAATGCTACAGATTTTGAAAACTGATTTAATATTGTGAAGAGAGGTTACTGGCAGAGCCAGCCGTCTCACTTTCAGTCTCCCGTCTCTTCCCTGATTACTTTACGTTGTTTGATTAGTGGATCCTAGAATGTGTGCACAGATCTAGGATGTGTCAAACAGGCAGGAAGGCTGTTTGTCCTGCTGGCTGCCCTGCCTGTACTTTACCCGGCTGCTTGGGTCCGGTGTCCCAGGGCTACTGTTTGCAGGACACCTTGGCCCGTGTGTGGGAGGGAAGCGTCGCTGTTATCGGCGGTGTTGTGTGTTTACTCAGTGTGGAACTGGGACCCCGTGCTCCCTGAGAACACACTGACAGCAGAAGGCTACGCAGTGTGTGGGAGGGTGAGCGCATGCGCGGTGGACGGAGAGCGAGACGGCGTGCACACACGCACACACACACACACACATGTTCGCACTTCCCTTGCGGACGCCTAGTTATTATTTCTTGCAGCAATCAGTAATTACCCAGTCTCGTCCTGGTTGCCGCATGGGTTCATGAGGACGTCTGGTTTGACAACACAGCGGTGAGTGCTCCTGCAGACTGTGGCTAGCATCTCATTGCTTTGCAGTATGAGTTTGAGAGAGAGAAAGAGAGAGAGAGAGTTGTGTGTGTGCATCTTCACCTGTGTTACTGGTCATGTTATATGTTGTGCTCACCGGAGAAGATTAGCTCTACAGGCTGTGTGACGTTTGGTGGATGGGTGAAGATTCTCCTGTGTCCCCTGGCGTGTCTACGGTGGTTCTGTGGGTCGGCCTGCCTGCCTCTGGCTCCAGCTCTTATCAGGAAGCATCAGAGTCAAACGAGGAGGCTACTGTGTGTTTCCCACACAGGGCTGGCTGAAAAAATAGATCTGCCTGGGTGGAGAGAGGAACTTTCAGAGATGGAGGTGGAAGCGAGTCCACAAAGATTTGGGAGGGGTCCACGGAGGGTGATGGAAAGGTGATGTGGGTGGGGCCAATGGTGGGCTAGGTTGAAAAGTGGGCAGGGTCAGTTGGCAGGATGAACAGGGTCGCTGCTATCATGACCTCATGATCAACATGGTGTCAGCATTGCCACAGTGCTCAAGTGCCAAATGTTTTTCTTCTGCTCTACACTGATCTGATCTAGCTCTGGTCTGATCTAGTTTGTGAATGCTCTTGTCTGTACAACACAGCAGGTGTGAGGAGAAGCATCTAGAGATCTGGTAAAGGGCCCATCGTCCTGCACATGTAAAACACGCCTGACCTGGAACTGGCCTGGGGATTGATTAGAGGTCACTGGCCAGACTCCACAGTAACACTTCAGGGAATCGGGGACTTCAGAAAGGCACATTGTTTTAAAATGCTGTCTCTTTCGATAACCTCTTGATCCATAGTGGCTGTTTTTCCTGGTATTCTTAGTCCCACGCTGGGCTGAAAGCTTCTTGAAGGACTTTGCCCTTAAAGCATAACAAATGACTCAGCGGACATGAATCATCGTGTCGTCCGCTATAGTGCAGCGCCATAAATGTCACCGCCGCCTCATCTTCATCCCTTCGCACACAAAGACCCTGCTCATTTCAGGTCTACTGTTGAGAAAACCCAACTGGTTTCACTTCACCCCCCTCTGGTGAACGGCTATCTGATGCGTGCCTAGAGGTCGCCGAGGCCACACCCCCCCCTAAGCAGCACTCTCATACGAGCGAAGGAGGACTGCAGAAACCAACAGGCGAGACTCGGGTTACCACGGGCACGGCTCTAGAACCCACTCTTGTCCTGCCGGTGAGACGCTGTGCCCCCCTACGCTGGAGTTTGTTGCCATTGGTTGCATCAGGTGGCAAATTACACAAAGTCAGTATAATGTTCGACTGTGTACAGTGGGGGAAAGCAGCGGGTGTGTAATGGATCTCATAACGATCTTCCCGAGTCGCGGTTATAAGCCGTCTTCCACTCGCCAATGTAAACTGTGCACAGCATGTCCAGGCTAAAGATGTTTTGCCTTCGAGTTGGCTTAGATGCCTATCAGACTATGATCCCCATCAGATGGCTGTGGGGACCTGGCCCACCGATACTAGTGGAAGAGATTGAGTGCAGGCTCGTGAGAAAAGACCCTCGCCTCTCACGAGCCTGGGCCGTTTCATACAGGCAGTTTCTCTTCACAGGCTGGTGGTGAGTGTTTGATTGAGGTTATCATTAAGCCCTGTCTAAATATAGAACAGTTTAAGACAGATAGCAAGACGGCCACTGACTGTGTTAATGGCTCTTGTGAGTCACCCATTTTGCTCTGGCCAGTGGTAGCAGGAGAAGAAGTTGTGCTGGAAGTCCTTGTGTTAGACACAGCTGAGATGATAGAGCACAGTAAATATATATCAACTCTAAATGAGGGGGTGACAAACGAAGTTGCCGGTTGCTTTCTTCTAGATGGTTCCCATGTCTTCTAGATGGTTCCCCACTTGCAACTTGTGATTGCTGGATTTGTTGGAACAGTTGACCTCATAACACATTAGAACATTTTTTCATATGAATCCTCTTAAGCTTTTGCCACCAACCTCTAATGATATGTGCTTCCTGGCACAAGCTGTCCTACTTGTGCGTGAAAGCTGTTATGCTAACGTCGGTGTTCCTAGTAAGTAATGTGTGATGCATGTGAGTGAGGAGAAAGGAGGTCTCACGTTTCCAGAAGATCAACCACGAGGTGTACCTGCAGGGAGTCGTGCGGCAACAATATCCCAGTGAATTCAGGCACGGAATGGCATCTCAGTTTCCCAAGGCCCTGAAATGAACCAGCGGTTAGGGGAGCGTTTGACATTTTCAAAAGGGAGAGGCTACGTGTGTAGGGAGAAGAAGACAGCTTCTCTGGGAACAGGCGCTGTAGTTTGAAAGGGGTTCGGGACAAACGCGATGTGGAGTGCTGGTTTCACGTGTGACCAGTTTTTCTCTGGTCTCTGTAAGCGGAGCAGCTGTGTGAAATGCAAGCACTTCAGGTGGCTTTTGTCTTGACCCTGTGGCCTCTACCGTTTCGGGCAGATCATAACAGAAGGCGGCAAACTCGCACAGCACATTCTGTGAGCTGCTCCAGAGATATGCACCGGAAATAAGTAGCTTTGCGGATCAGGCGGCGTCGAAGGGTGAAATGCGTTGGGAGATGTGGGTATTAAATGCCGTTTTGTTTGTTTGTTTATGTAAACGTTTCAGTTCCACTGGATGATTGGGAGTTATCTTGAGTTCAGCCAAAGTTCTTACCAGAGAACGTACCAGAGAAGAGCCCCTCTGTTTCTCGGCAGGCCATTCTTCGGTCTGCCGAGTTCGCCCGCGAGGCTTCTGTCCGTAGGCTCGCCCCCATCTGCCTTCAGTGTTGATTTAGATTTGTTATATCAAACAGCTGTGTTCTGCTCATTTGAGCTGATGCTAATAGTGTTGTTCAGTCCATTCAGAGAATCACGATCATCTAGATTGACCTTTCCCATCTCAAAAAACAAACAAAAAAAAAAATCTAATGCTTTCAGAAGCTTCTCTTGTGCAGTAAACATGATAAGGCCACACCCTCGTGTGGTCATTACAGAAGCTCGTGATTCATTGTGTATATAAGATATCGCTGGCACACCTACAGGTGACTAACTGCGCTTATTGGGGTGTCTTGCTCGTGATGAACGGACCGCATTACAGTAGCCGTGATTAGATAAATCAATGGCTTAGTCACGTCTCACGCTGACCGGTTTACTACATGCAATAAAACTGGTGCGGAGAAACACCTTACCAGCGCAGGAGCAGATTTGCGGGGATGTGTTGTTTCGCCTCAATGCAGAATGTTCTGGAAACTCAGCAAAACTGAGGTCATGTCATTTTTGGCAGATTCATGGGCGGTGTTGGGACAGAGTGTGCACCTGGCGTAGAGACATGGCAGGGACAGAAGCTGTACAGGAACGAGACCAATGATGTGATGTTCAAGTATGAGAACACACCTTGCTGATATGATTATAAAGTATCCCATGCAAGATAAACTTTTGATATGTTATCTGGTAGCGTATAAAAAAAGAAACACTGTATCTCAGTGAATTTATGTCTGTGGACATGATAGAGTCGCGCTAAAGCCTGGGGTATGTCCCGCTCGTATATCAGTGCACAGATATTTCAGGAAGAGGTTAGATGATAAACCTTTTGGGGGCTCCTTGATAAAACAATGCCTGCGTACAAGATGGCTTCTCTCTCAGTGTCTTTGTTGCCCCCATGTGGTTCAGTCTTTGAGCTGCAGTGTACCGTGACTGAGCAGTGTGTGTGTGTGTGTGTGTGTGTGTGTGTGTGTGTGTGTGTGTGTGTGTGTGTGTGTGTGTGTGTGTGTGTGTGTGTGTGAGTGAATGAAACAAAGTCTGTGCTTTGATTAAGTCATTAATCTACAAGATATTACAAAAAGTATGTGGAACCCACACACATTCTGTAATTCACAACGCCATAAATATTAAATAATTTAAAACAGAGGGTTGTTCTAGATTAATCTATTTTTATCAGTACTAATGTTGATTAACAATGCCTTACAACAATGCCACAAAGCTATTAACTACCTCCTCTTCCAGGAAATTAACTCCAGTAACATAGCAGTAATGGCTGAATGAAGATAGTTGACAGTGTTCAGTGTTTTTTATAACCTTCCAGACCACACCTAACCCTGTAGCTGACTAGCTGAGCACCATGTCTGAACCAGTTCTCCTCACCATCATTCTCTTCCTTCTTATCCTCACCATCCATACCACTGAGGGACCCCTGAGGGAGCTGGTCTCCACAGTGCCTGTGTAGAAATGAACTCTTTCTCGTAGGTATTTGAGTGTGTCATCTTCTTCCACTCCTCTTTGTTATCTGCATGTTGACATGTTTCAAGAGAAGACCAGACTCACGTACTTGCATTGTAGATACGGACTGATAACAGGGTAGTTGAGGAATTCTTGATTCATTGCATGACACAAACTGCTTAGTGTGTACATGCTGTATTTAGTGTGCTTGGTGAGTGGCAGGAATGTTTACTAACTAGTTTTAAGAGTTTCATACAGGATTTATATAATATACCTGGATTTGTTTTGGATATTCATGATGTGGCATGAACACAAAAGCTTACATGTTGTCTGGGTTTTGTCTTTTGTGGTGTTCATGGTGAAGGTATTTTGAAAAGTAACGACTCCCTTTCTCTCTTTCTTGCAGGTGTGGTTTGATAAAGAGGAAGAGGAGGGGGAGGAAGGCAGAGACCCTAAGGGCAGAGCTGCATTCTGTTTGCAGGTGGAGCACGCAGGGACTCGCACGTACTACTTCAGCGCGGAGAGAGTGGAGGAGCAGCAGGACTGGATCAAAGCCATGAACGAGGCCGCCAGGGTCCACGTCTCACCGCCAACTGGGTAGACACACACGCCCTCACACACACACCCTCACACACACACACACACACACACACACATGAACACACACACCCTCACACACACACACACACACACATGAACACACACACCCTCACACACACACACACAGACACACACGCCCTCTCACACACACACAGACACGAACACACACGCACACAAACACACACGTCCTCACACAAACACACACAGACACGAACACACACGCCCTCACACACACACACAGACACACACGCCCTCACACACACACCCTCACACACACACACAAACACACACGCCCTCTCACACACACACACTCCCACTCATACACACACACATGAACACACATGTTCCCACACATACACACACAAACACTCAGACAAAAACACAAACATACGCCCACACACACACACACACACACACACACACACACACACACACACGAACAAACACACTCCCACACATACACACACAAACACTCAGACAAAAACACGAACACACGCTCTCACACACTCTCACACACACACAGACATGAACACACACGCCCTCACACATACACACACAAACAAAAACATGAACACACGCCCTCACACACACACATGCTCCCACACATACACACATGAACACTCAGACAAAAACACACGCACACAAACACACATGAAGACAGTATCACACACACACACACACCAACACACATCCCCTCACACGCACACACACACAAGTCTACAGACCACACCTCTATATAAAATCTGTTCTCTCTGTATAATAATGTAAGCAGCATCTATTTATGTTTTAAATGCTTAACTTAGTTCTAAAGGTGGTGAGGCACCTGCAATCTGTGGTGATGTCATCTTCACCCAGACCTGCTCTTCCTGTCCTCATGGGTTATACAGGAAGAACTCGGAGCCATGCCTTACGGAGGACCAGGTCAACATCACGGGATCCGGGGCCCAGTCCCACCCAGACACCGCCGCTCCGAGACATGAGCATCTGGAACCCACCAATCACGGGGTCAACGGGGTGGAGACGTCCACCCCCACCACCCCGCTGCCCCCAGATACGAACGGCCGGATGGGGGACAGGCTAGGACCGCCACCCCCCCCACCACCCCAACGGATGGGGCACCTACGGGGTGTCCAATGGACCCAGCTACACCTCCCAGGAGAACGTGCGGGAGGTGCGGGAGGTGCAGCCCGACCTGCAGGAGAACACGGTGCTGCGCAGGGGGTTCGTTCCCCGCACGGCCCCCGAGAGGCTCGCCCAGAGGAAGAGCTCCATGACCCAGCTCCAGCAGTGGGTCAACCAGAGGCGGGGCGTGGCCACCCAGGAGGACCTGCACAGGTGAGGGGGCGGGACAAAAAGGGAGTGGGGGGGGGTACAACGTAGGATGGGCGGAGCTTCAGGAAGGCCTTAGCACCGTTAGAAATGTTGTGGGCACGTCTCATGTAATTGGTGGGGTGTGATGACAGCAGTGCAAGTATGTTGGCGTTGTGACAGAGACTGTAGCGCTGATATTTATGTTCGCTGTAATTATGGCATACCTAGTGTTATCAGATCTACGTTGGTGAACCTCCCATGTCCTGTGGGACTGTGGCTTAAAGATTTATGGTAAAATTGTTTGTTGAATCAATTTGATTGTGATGACTCGACAAAACCCTCATGAGGAACATTTGGGTTTGGTCACAACGATCACAGCAATAAATTACATTGAGATTTATTGGAAAGCTTGTTTTCTAATTGCGGCCGATATGTACAGTCAATGCTGTGACGATAATGAACAAATATATCATGCAGCCCTAGTTTCACAGAAGGAAGGTCTGACTTAACCGCTATAGTGATCAGCATGTCTGCCTGTCCTGCTTCTCTGTCTCCCCCTACAGTCCATCGCGGTACTACACGGTGAACCGAGGCGTGTCGGCGGACTACTACGGCGTGTACGGCGGGCCCCTGTATGTGGAGGAGTACCCCCTCTACCCCCCTGGCGTCCGGCCCGACAGCATCTGCTCCATGTCGGCCGCGTACGACCGGGCGCCCCCGCGCTGGACGGCGGAGGAGAAGCGGCGGTCGCTGCGTGACGGCGCCCTCTACGGGCCTTCCCGAGAGCCGCCCCGCGAGCCCCACTGGGCGATGGGCCCTCCGGCCGGACCCAACGCCGCCTACTACGCCCAGCTGGACTCCGCTCAGGGCTCCATGCGGAGGCTGTCCCTGCAGCCGCGCTCGCGCTCCGTGCCCCGCTCGCCCTCCTCCTCCTCGGCAGGCCCGTACTCACCCCTCCCCCACAACTTCATCTCGCCCGCGCGCTCGTCCAGCACCCGCTTCGACAGGCCCGTGGGCCGGATCCGCGAGGAGGGGCTCTACGCCGACCCCTCGGCTTACGGCATACGGAGGTCCCTTAGTTCCCCCAAGGTACGGGGTTCTCCCTCCGCACTGGTCCAAGGTGTCTCCAGTCCTCGCAGGTTCAGCAGCACTTCCTTTTTTAGAAAAGAATATTTCTGACCTTTTTTCTTGTGTTTCTCACTCTTTCAGTATGATTTTGCTGGCGATCGTCGGTCTTTGAGCCAAAGCATGTACTACAATTACCCAGCCTCCCCCTCTGTACATGGTAAAATGGTACGTCCCGCTAATGCGGTGCATCCTAACAGTCACACAGTAGCGTACGTTTACGATGCATGTAGGCACAAGCTCATCCGCACACGCATGGCTTGTTGCAAGTGCACGTTTGTCAGATGAAGTGGCTTTGCTGATGAAGGGTGATTGAGGAACAAGTGATATTGTGTGTGTGTGTGTGTGTGTGTGTGTGTGTGTGTGTGTGTGGTTTTGTATGTGTCCTGTTAACTGTCTTTGGTATCTGTCCTTTCCTATTTCCCTCTTTCTTTGACCCATTCTGTTTATGGACTTTGTGTCCGTCTACGTCTCTGCCTCAAATTCTGTCAATTTCTTGGTCTATATATATGATGTTTTTCGATGTCTCACTGTGCCTGTTTGTGTGTGTGTGTGTGTGTGGGGGGGGGGGGGGGGGGGGGTGTCTGCTGTGTGTTGCTTCTGGCTGGAACTGACTGGCATCTCTGCTGCTGCCGTTGCTGTATATACCAGGAGGACATTTTAGACCTGCAGCTCCAGAGGAACCTTGAGTACCTCGACCAGCAGGTAGGTGCCGCTTATCCCCGCTTATACCTGTCACCGCTAATGCACAACGCCTCTCACAGCACCGCGGCACGGATCGCTGCTAATGTTCTGACTCAGGCAGGGGACCTTGGGTGTACCAGTGTGGCCAGTCCAACAGGACATTTAGTATGTGTTCACTGTGACCATACACTGTGTTTCAGTCCGTGCTTCACTCGTACTCAATACATGTGCCATCTCTGCTATCACTGTCTTCCCACAAACCCCCCCAAACGTCCTTGTATGGTTACCCTCTTCAAATTAAAGTTTAAAAGTTTATCCGAAGTCAAAAAGCCTTGAAGAAACGCCTGTGCTTAGAAACGAGCAGACAAACGCACACATAATTGTTTTTGGCTACTTTCATACACCTAAAGGCAAATAACATCAGAAACCTGGTCTAGTTTAATTTGCCTTTTATTTTATATTGAGTGTGAACACATCGATAAGTAAAAAAAAAAAACTGACCCCAGATCAGATGGCTCATTGGGAGGTATTCTTACACATGGACATCCCAAACCTGCCCAGCTGATCACATCAGCCTCAAATTCACTCGACAAATGACGGTCTGTTTGCTCCCAGGTAACGGAGGGCGAACACCTAATCGGCATGGTAACCAGAATGGTTGGCCGCTCCTCTCCCATGACAAAGCTATACCCGCAAGTAAGAGAGACTGGAGTGGATTAGAGAGGCAGGCTTCGGGTCCCACCCACAGCCGCAGGCCCAATGCCACGCGTCTGCTTTTCCAGGCCTCCGTTTTGGCCTCTCGTTAGGCCCAACGGGCTCAAACAAACCCTGTGCTGAAACCTGAAGTCTGCCTCTCTCTCCTCTCTCTGGTTTAGAGGCATGTTCGATGTTAGATGGTGTGGTGAGAAAAAGCTTCTCTAGCTCCTTAAGGCGACCGTTTGTTTTATCCTCATTGTTCTCCTTAAGGCAGCTCTCACGGTCTCTGCTGTTTACATTTATCTCCGGCCTGATTTTGGTGCCCCTCATTTCTGCGTATCAAGTTCTCCGTCCATGTGTCCCGTGTTACATCCTCCATATTGCGCGTGCATTGTGTGTTCTGCAGTCTTGTGTGTTTCATCCTTCGTTCTTTGCGTGTGACATGTGTGAAATGCCCCTCATCCTCTGCCAGCTAGCGCTGCGATGGCGATCACGAGTGTGTTTTGTTTTGGCCATGGAGCTTATCATTTGCACAGCTTATGATAATGGCTTGTGGTGCTGCATAGGATATGAAATGCATCATTTTCTGTATGTGCAATATATATATATTTTCTCCATTTTGTATCATTGATGCCTGAATGGTGTGCACCAGCCGGATGGAGATGTGTAGAAGGCAATTGTAGGACCCTCAGAAGCATAAATTTCATTAATAACCTCCTCTTTGCTTTCCCTAGGTGCCTCCTTTCCATGATGTCTACAGGGATTTGCATCCCACGCTGAAACTCAATGAGATCGAGACTAGTGTAAGTTCAATAACATAGCTGTGCTTATTTCACACATTCTCAGGCTAGCTGCCTGTCTTATATGTTTAACAGTGGTGATACTAGTGGCTACACGTTTTGGGTCATATAACTATATAATGATGGAAACTGCTACCAACCACAACTGTGTCAGTTCACTTGGGGGCATGTCAGGGCGATGTGTTTAACATCTAGCCATCAACCCACTAGCCTGCCCAGCCTCCCCACAGCTTTGATGTCATCCTTCGAAATAGACCTTGTCCAGTACAGAAGGAATTACCCCTGGGGCTGTTAGAGTCTTTGTGTGACATGCTGTAAGCTAGTTAGCTAACTGCTTCTATCTGAACTGTAGGCTACATTGCCTACTCTACCAGTGTATGACAGTTTGTGTGGATGCATTAGGGCATGTTCATAGCTACATTATTATTATTTGTAGTATGGTTAGTCACATTTCAATCTGGCTAACGTCAGACAGCATTCCAGTTCTTCAGAGAAACACCTTTCAGATGTATTGTTCTAAATGAACAAGTCAAAATATAAGAAATATAAACTTTTATTTATTAACTACTGAGTGCTTAAAAACCTTGAAGCCCTTAAAAAGCCTTATTAGTATTCCAAACAGTAAAACCAGCACACAGTGACCTTTATGACCTTTTCAATTCCTCCCTTTTTTAATACTTGCTTGTATATAGTTTGTCCTACCTTTTTTGTGCTATTTCCACATAATAGAAGGCACATGTGGAAAAAAATGACTTAAAAATACATCATGTATTTTTGTGGTATATTCATTTAAATCTATGATCTACATTTTCAAGCTCTAGGGAAAAGCCTTGTTGCCTTTATTAGGAAGGGTCACATGCGTTGATCCCTGAAGCATATATTAAGCTATATTTTATGTCACAGCACCTCTTTTGAAACACAGGGCATTGCCTCAAAGTTTAAACTATAACTTTTAACATGAAAGAACACATCCTTTGGATTCTATTTTCCTGTCGCTGAAATCCTGTTGACACTTGAATGGGAATTACTGTGCAGATGATGGCGGTCCAGCAAAATAAGACTTGTCTAGTCTTTGTTCATGAACATTTTTTCCTGTTATTAAATAAACTGCTGGAATTTTTGTCCCTAAATGGTATGCATTTTTTTCTCCATGTGCAGAAACTGCTGAATCGATTATGTGAGCAGAACAGGCTTCTGAAGGAGCAGGAGACTGTTGTTCATCGATTGCGCATGGACAAGGTACGCTGAAGTCTGCTCTTCACCCACACCTCTATGACAGAATCCTCTATGACTCTTCCCATAATCCTCCCCGTTGTGCCTGGGTCGGCAGGATAACCTGGAGTCAGCGCTGGTGGCCACTCACCAGGAGATGGAGCTGTGTCGCGCTCAGCCTCTGGCCATGGACAAGCTGCAGATGAAGAAGGAGAGCCTGCAGAACCAGCTGATCAGCGTTCGGGGGGAGCTGTCTCAGGCGTCCAGCGTAAGCCTGTCCCGTCCTTGTCCCGGAGGGCCACGGATCGCTGGCCGTAGGGCCAAACGTTCGAGCAAATCGTCTTTTCGCCTTTTGTGTCGAATCCGCCGTGTTCTGTCATGGGCAAATCCCAAGTTGCATTGTGGTCCCACGGCGCTGGTCTCTGACAGCCTGGTTCCGAGACAGCGAGGCGTTAAAGGGAATTAGGGTGATGAAATATGGGCCCTGTGGCTGTGGCAATGTATTTGTAGTAGAAACGGGCTCCCAGTGAAGAGGCGATTACTGCTGATCATATGTTTTGACATCTGTGCAAGAGATGCATCAGTGTTTGTACAAGATCCCAGCTGTATGAAACAGTGAAGAGTTTCCTGTTGAAGGCAGTAATCTGTCTCTACACAGTAGCGTGTACTGGGGAAGACCCTGCTAGGAATGAGGGAAATAGATGGAAATGAATAGACTGAAATTAGTTTCCGGGTGTGGTCAGTGCGGAAAGCCAGGAGTCAGTGTGTCCTGCCTCTCTCAGGCCCTGACCACCTCCAGAATGGAGTTTGAAGCCCTGGAGGACGAGGTGAACGCCATTCATGGCGACCTGTGGGAGCAGCTGAACGCTGGAGGGCAGGTGGGTGCACTTTCATCTTCATCTCTGTCTTTATCCTCATCATCCTGTAATCATCTAACCTGTACCGATCACTTTAAGTCTGTGTTCGTCAGGATTCTCATTAAAGCCGTGTCATTTATTCATGATCACTTTCTCATATCGGCTCCTCTAAATGGACTGCATGTTAATTAACTGTTTTTGGAGAGCTTTGACAGTTTAATTTCAGTGACGGATAGCATCCTGTAACAGCTGTGATATAACAATGAAGGCTGTGAAACAGCAGCAAACTGATCCTGCTGTTTGTGAATCGGTGTAACGTCAGAAACCTGCCACACAAATGACCTGCTTCATTTACACGACACATTTGTTAGATCTATGAAAAAAGGCAGCTTTAGTTCTCCATCCAATCAATTATTGATTAGCATATGAATCTCTTATTAATTATTCATGAGCACAAAAATGTATTCCCTTGAAGCTCTTGACAGCACTCATGTATAATTTATATTTGATGATGGTATTGATGTCCTGTCTTAAACAAAAGGATTTTATAGCCAGACTAGCTTGTTAGTAATGCTAGTGTTCAAATGCTGCCACTTCTGAATTGTCAAGCTTCAAATTTTAACTAAAAGGTTTGTCATTTATTCAACAAACCCAGAATGTCCCTACAGTTTTTTAACAAGTACTCCTCCCCTCTCCTCCCCTATCTCCTTCTGTCTCTCCTCTTCTCTCCTCCCCTCTCCCCCTCTGCTTTTCTCCTTCTCTCTCCTCCCCTATCTCCTTCTGTCTCTCCTCTTCTCTCCTCCCTTCTCCCCCTCTGTTCTTCTCCTCCTCTCTCCTCCCCTCTCCTCCCCTATCTCCTTCTGTCTCTCCTCTTCTCTCCTCCCCTCTCCCCCTCTGCATTTCTCCTCCCCTATCTCCTTCCGTCTCTCCTCTTCTCTCCTCCCCTCTCCCCCTCTGCTCCTCTACTCCCCTCTCCTCCCCCCTCTCCTTCCCTCTCTCCTCCTCTCTCCTCCCCTCTCTCCACCCGTCAGAATGAAATGGTCCACCGACACTTGCAGAAAGAGTTCTGGAGGGTTCAGGATGTTCTTGAGGGGCTGCACAAGACCAACCCATCCCGAGGCACAGACACAGCTAAACACAGAGGTGAGACATTTCCCATGACACTGCCACAGCTACACACACACACCTTGGGACAGACCACCTCAGTGTCATACATAGTAGTGCATTACCACATCTATATTAAAGTGCAACACCAATGAAAGTGCAGAAATTTAACAAATTGTAGCAAACAAAAAAGTTGTATTTTCTTTTGAGTGTTTATGACTGTAATCAAGGGGGATGGATCTTTGCCAGAACATTTCTAGAGAAGCCTCTGGATTGCTTTGGGTTAATGTTGCATGCAACAATGTCATGAAGATCAAAAGGCATGGCTTAAAACCACTGAACCCGCCCAAATAGCTGGCTAAATGATTTAAAATGCAACTGTCACGGCAGGATTTTCGGTTTCTTTGGTGTTGGTAACAAACTCTACTTTAATGTGAAATCCCAACATAGCTGAGCTAGTTGTGGATGCTAAGGTAGACAGACTTGTGCTTAGCATGCGTCTGTTTTCTCTTTGTTACACTTTATTTAACTCAAGGGAGGATTAGCACACCCTTTATGAGCCAAGTAAATGTATTTAGGCGCATTAGCTTGGTAAGTTCGTTTCTTGTGGGTTTGTGGTCCTCTCACTTGTTCACAGAACCAAGGGCATGAGTGGTGACTAAACCGAAAGTTCATTATATGGATCAGACAAGGAGGATGGTTGCCTCTGTGTGTGCTGCACCCCTATAGTTACTTAGCTCCTAGGCCTAGCGCTAACATATCATTGTCACAGAGTTGGTCTGCCCATGACTTCACTGCGGCGATCCATTGGTATCTACCTCTGAACCCAAAAAGATGCGCAGAGATGGGAGGCGGGGCTAGAACACTGTTGGTGTTGCTATTTAAGCTCTGATTGGTGTGCACACAGTCCAGATGTAATGCTATTGTTTCTCTCCTGTCTGGTTTCTGCGTGGTGTAGCGAGCGGGGCGTCCGGTTCCTTCAGCACAAACAGTCCGGCGAGTCCTCTGAGCTCCGTGAGTCTCACCAGCCCCCTCAGTCCCTTCTCACCGGTCCCTGGCACCCAGACCTCACCCACCAAACTACCCGCCCCAGAGGTACGTCATACTACACCACTGAACGCCATGCCTCCACACACACACACACACACATAGTGCAAAAGGAGAGTGCAGAGAACGCTCGCCAGGAACCAGATGGTAGCTCACACTTTACAGAACAGTAGTTCACGTTTTAGAGAATGGAATTCCGTACGAATCAAAACGTGCAAACACTATTCAGCCTGGTCCATAACGTTATTACTGTTCAAGCTGCCAGACATAACACAAAGCCCTGATTTAACGTGAGAACTTCAAAATGTCTTTGAAACATGGGCCCATATTCGTTATTCGTGTTTAAGGACATCAACCCCAAGTGGAAGATAATTGATGGTGCTAAGCAAGTCTCCACCGCAAGCACTCGAAGAACATTTTCAGAAAAGCTGTTCACTTTTGAAAGCTTTTTTAAGTAAGCTGATGAGCATACCATGGTATTTCAGTGAAGGCTCAAAGCGAGGGACTGTGTTGACGTGCATGGCGCCCATAGTCTCTCTGCTTTAATTATTTGCCCCTTGTCTTCTCGAGGGCTTTGACCTTGATTTTGTCTTAGCACTACACTTTTTATCTCTTGCCTTCTTTGAAAATGCTAGATGTTCCTAGGCAATCCTACCCTTGCAATTTTGGGCTGACTTCAAAGCAGCCTGCATTTTAAAGAACCTCAAACAAACAGATCTGTGCCTTTTAAATTCTGGCCAAGAAGATTTGTTTGTCTGAACAATATTTCAATGATGCTGTTTGTTGAGGTGAATGTGACTGTCTAGTCCAGAGGTACTCAACTGGCGGACCGCGGTCCGGATCCGAACCTGAACGCAGTCCTGTCCGGACCCAATCTCATTCCTGATTAACTGGATACGGACCCAAAAAAAAAAAAAAATATATATATATATATATATATATATATATATATATATTTATATATATATATATATTAATTTTTACGGGAGAATTAGTTTTAAACCGGAGCATTTATTTCAGGGCTATTGAAAAAACACTCTGTCACGAGTGTTACGTTTGCAGGTCCGAGTTCACGAGTCCGTGACGCTGGCCGCGGGCCCTCTTTCCCTCACCACAGTGCCACCTGCTGGCTGTCACTGAGCAGTGAGAAGATCTTTACAGCAGTGCGGTGTTTGTGGTTGGCCCAGTGTACAAGCCTCTACCTGCCAGTGTAGCCACGTGACCTCAGTCTAGGGACCGCGTTGGGAGGAACAGTCCCACTCTCCTCCCTGCTCTCTGCCTGCATAGTCTTTCTCAATACACGGCTCTCTTCTCCTCTTCTTCTGTCTTGCTCCTCCTTTCTTTCCCTTCTATCTTTTCCCCTGTCTGTCCTGAGCTGTTTTTCTGCTGTAATCTCACTTGCCCTCCTGCTCTGTCTCTCTCAACCCTGCTTCCTCTTCCAGGACATTGGTCCTCCCCGGCCTCCACTCCCTAAGTCCTACCAGCCCCTGGAGTCGGCCCCGCCCATGCCCCCTTCTGTCCCTCCCCTTCCCCATGACAGCAACGCCTGGCTTCGCCCCACGGATGCCCCCCAGGACCACGGAGAGCCCCACAGCCGAAAGGTATCTCCAGAAAGGAAAAGCGTCTAAACAGCAGGATGCAACCACCCCGTCCATTACCTGGCAGCCTCTGATACCCCATAATCCCTAGATAGTTCTGACCCTCATCCCGATGACGCCCCCAAACCATCATCGTCCCCACCCCAGCACTGACATTGCCATAACCCCACCATCAGTGCACATAAGTAGGGTAACATCTTCATCCTTACTCATCTCCTTCAACTCATAACTTCATCTCTCCTCCTGCTTCTTGCTCTGCTTGTCACACCTACAGAGTTCGTTTTGTCTTGACATTTATAGTTTACCCTGACTCATTTCTGATCACATGACCATGAGTACAAAAACGTTCATGTCATTGGGTTGTCAGAAAATCTCTCACTGGGGTTCAGCGGAACATGTGCGCGCGCGCGCGTGTGTGTGTGTGTGTGTCCAACCCAGAGTACCTAGACATTGCCACACCATCATCACCTTCCTCACCTTACAGTACAGCCTGTCCAGCGCAGTATGTTAGCATGTAGGCAGAGTCGGTGGGGGAGGAACCACACGTTTTAGCACTTTGACACGCTTTTAGCACTCTGAGTTTACTCTGCTCTGCCTTTCAGCACAAATACAGCTTAGCAGTGGACACAGCTGGCGATTGTGACTCAGAACAAGACAAACAAGGCAGCCTGAACAAAGGTAGGAGAGTGGAGCCCTCCCCAGACCAGAGCTGACACCAGAGCTGACACCAGAGCAAACACCAGAGCTGACACCAGAGCTGACACCAGAGCTGACACCAGAGCTGACACCAGAACTGACACCAGAACTGACACCAGAGCAAACACCAGAGCAGACACCAGAGCAAACACCAGAGCAAACACCAGAGCAGACACCAGAGCAGACACCAGAGCAGACACCAGAGCAGACACCAGAGCAAACACCAGAGCTGACACCAGAGCAAACACCAGAGCAAACACCAGAGCAAACACCAGAGCTGACACCAGAGCTGACACCAGAGCAAACACCAGAGCAAACACCAGAGCAAACACCAGAGCTGACACCAGAGCAGACACCAGAGCAGACACCAGAGCAAACACCAGAGCAAACACCAGAGCTGACACCAGAGCTGACACCAGAGCTGACACCAGAGCTGACACCAGAGCTGACTGCAGAACTGACACCAGAACTGACACCAGAGCAAACACCAGAGCAAACACCAGAGCAGACACCAGAGCAGACACCAGAGCAAACACCAGAGCAGACACCAGAGCAGACACCAGAGCTGACACCAGAGCAAACACCAGAGCAAACACCAGAGCAAACACCAGAGCAAACACCAGAGCTGACACCAGAGCTGACACCAGAGCTGACACCAGAGCTGACACCAGAGCAAACACCAGAGCTGACACCAGAGCAGACACCAGAGCTGACACCAGAGCTGACACCAGAGCAAACACCAGAGCAAACACCAGAGCAAACACCAGAGCAGACACCAGAGCAAACACCAGAGCAAACACCAGAGCAAACACCAGAGCAGACACCAGAGCTGACTGCAGAGCTGACACCAGAACTGACACCAGAACTGACACCAGAGCTGACACCAGAACTGACACCAGAACTGACACCAGAGCTGACACCAGAGCTGACACCAGAGCTGACACCAGAACTGACACCAGAACTGACACCAGAACTGACAGCTTCGGTCAATGTCCTGAAATACAGTGAAGGCAGTTAAATTTCTGTATGAAGCATATTGTTTCAAAAGCTTATGCCAAGAGGCTAAATGATTTACTTGAAGCTGGTAAAAGTCGACATTAGATACAGTTTTTTCTTGTGCAGTAGGCATTGTACCACCCATGACCAAATCTCCCTCAGATGACAAGGATGCCCCCAACAGGAGGAGTGGAAAATTGGCCAACGGACACATCTCCAGGGTCAGTGGTCTCAGTCCTTTCACAGTCCGTATTAACCACATCATTACAGTAGATATTATTACACCTTGTCAAGGCGTCCAGTAACCTAAAGTGTTTCAAGTTTTATTTTGATAAATTTTTTAAATTCTTTTTTTTTATTGTTGGTGCAGGAGAGGCCAAAGAGTGCTGTGTTCACGGCTGAGGTGAAGTCCAAGATGAGTGTGGAGGAGCAGAACGAGAGGCTTCGTCGGAACCAGAGCAGCTCCGTCCGGGAGAAGAGACGCAGCCTGAACCTGTCCGGAGGCCAGCACGGGGACGGCCTGAAGCCCACCGTCAACTACAGAGTGGTGAGTCACTTTTACCCTGCTGCCCAGAGCAGCTTATCACCCAGTCAACCAGCGAAAAGCCCTCCCGATATCTCAGCTGGTTAGCCTACTAGCGTTCCCTGTTGTATGAGCCCTGTATCAGGTCTTTTGTTAGTTCCAGGTTACCTGTAGTTCTGCTTGAAGTGGAATTCTTTCTTTTATCTGAGGGCGTGGTCTCCTCTTGATTGGCGCTGTTGTTACCTAGGTGAGGAGGCGAGTGACAGCTCATGAGGTGGACATAAAGGACCTGGAGGCGGCTGTAAGGGGCGAGGGGGTGGAGTCTCCCAGGGAAGAGATCGCCCGCCTACGGCGACAGGTGGACCCTGACCAGTATGACATGGACATCGGAAAAGAGGTTAGAGGGCCCAACAGGGTTCTGTGCCTGGAGTTCTTGTGGTCTAAGGTTTAAGAGACTAGCAATGTGATTGGAACTGGGGGATTTCTCCCTGGTGGTCTGTGGCATCAATGTTGGTGGTCCACAACATGCTAACCAGTTTAACTACTGAAAATACTTTTTGAAAATAATTATTAACTAGTTAGCGAAACTAGCTAGCTAGCTATCAAAAGCAGATAGCTATATATCTAAATTGGAACCTAATATTCAGTTATGATTAAATGGATTTAGTACGTTTAGCATGTGGGGCGAAGGTGAATTCCTTAGATAGCCCGTCACTCTTGTGTGTTTTGTTCTTTTGATCAGCTGTCGCCCCCGGACAAGGTGCTGATTCCTGAGCGCTATCTGGACATCGAGCCAAACACGCCGCTCAGCCCAGAGGAGGAGCACGAGAAGCAGAAGAAAGTGGAACGCATAAAGACTCTCATCGCTAAGTCAAAGTATGATGCATCACTAGCAGAGATCCTGTTATCGGTTATTGGGTTTACCAGCAAATCAGACTCGCTGTAGATAACGATCTAGGTTAGGTATAGGTGATCTGGCCAAAATAACGAGTGAATAAAGTGTTTAGGTCTTTACAAGTAATAACAAGTCTATGATATTTCTGTAGTGCTGGGTTAAATGTTACCTGTATATCTGGGCTGTACTGGGATGGGGCGGATAACCCGAGGTCTATGATGCGTTTTTTTGGCTGTGTCACATGATTTTGGGCCAACAGCCCCAACTCTGGCCATGTGTCTCCAGCGTGGTGTGCTGAGGCGTGCTGAGTCGTGCTGAGTCGTGCTCTCCCTCTCTCCCACCGTGCAGCCTGCAGAACGTGGTGCCGGCGCTGGACGGCCCCGTGCAGGGTCTGCCCAACCCTGAGCAGCAGCTGCATGAACAGGAGAAACGCATCGAGATCTCCTGCGCCCTGGCCGCCGAGGCCTCCCGCCGCAGCCGTCTGCTCTCCGGTGAGGAAGCCTGCCGCCCTGAGGAGCCCGGTCAAGCCGTCGCGCCCGCCGTCTGACCCCGGGCCGACCTCTGACCTCCGCTCGGCTCCTCCCCTCTGCTAATCACCGACCCCGTCAGCTCTCACTCTTCTCTCACTGTCTTGAATCCAGACCTCAGAGCCAAGGTTGCACTCTCTGTGCTGACAGAACAGACTTTATATGACGTTGAAGGATTACATAAAACAAATGGAAAAACATATATATAGATTAAACAAGCATATTGCTAAGCAGTAGCCATCTCTCAAACATTCTTAACCTATTTGTACATATTTTGGAAATCTTAACCCCAGTCTTTACCACATTCTGCCGTGACCTCTGCTCTGAAGTGCTCTGTTTATTCCATATGAAGCAGGAATTTTGCTGCCAGCCAGAAAGAGGACATTTTTCCTACCTGAAGAGATTCATGTTAATTAAGGGACAGTGGATTTTCTTATGCCATTGCTCATATAAGAAACATAAACATGTTGACCATGATCATGTCAGCCGATGGAACATGACCACTCATACCCTCCCACAGAGAGAATAAGGGGGAGAAGCAGCTCTCATTATGTGCTGCTTCCTGGTTTGAATTTAATTAGATTTAGTTTTGCTCTGCATAAACCTAACAAAAGTAGACAGGCAGCTTTATTAACTGAAATTGATGGAAAACGCAGAAATCATTTTCTGAAACACTCAAGATTATGAGTTTCATTTCTTGAAGTGTTTCTTTTAGCTTGTGGTCCTTTGAGAATAGTTTTGTTTTTCCCTCTTTGGTCCACAACACTTTATTCTTTGCTGCTCACAAAACATTTGCGTTCACTTTTTTTATTTATTTATTTTGGCATTTCCCATCATTCCATTCCACTGCATTGCAGCCCAGTCAACTCCCAGTTTCCCTGACTTCCCAACCAACCTGGCCCCTCCCCTTCCTGCTGACTTCTCTGACTCTTCCCACATCATGAAGGTGTGAAAGTGTGAAGGTGAGTCCCGCCCACCACACAAAGTTCCCTCCCCCCTTTTTTTCACTTTGCCCCTCCCACAGTATGCCCTTTATGCTTCTCCCTTTACTGCTCCTTATGTTCTATTGAGTCTGCTTCTCTCACCAACTACAATTAGATCAATAATGGAACCAGCATTTCTATTTCAGTTTGGAAACCGAATCAGTACAATGGCATTCGTCCTTTGAGGAAAAAAAGAGTTAAATTAGATGAGATGAAACACACCCATATGAAAGGCTGGGATCTTATTCTGCCCACTGGTAGCATAGTTCCATCTGAAATCTCTGCTTTAGCTTTGCATAGTTAGCCAGTGGGTCTAAACATCGAATAGTCTTGTCAATAAAACTGGTTCAGGGTGTTTAAAAACTGTCGTTAACAGTATTTGCAGATCAGCAGATGCAAATAAGCATGCTTTTGAGGAATGTGATGAAAATGTGTTTATGAGCAATGGCTGTCGCTGAGTACCACTACTGATGTTAGTACCACTACCGATGTTAGTACCACTACTGATGTTAGTACCACTACTGGTGTTAGTACCACTACTGTGGTGGTGGTATTATTGTGCAAAGACAGTTCTGGTGCATGTATATGGGTGAAGCTTTTTTTCTCACTTTCTCACTTTTTTTCTTGTCATTCTCTACACCATTTGCAGCTCAAATGCTGGCTGCTGTCAAGTTCAGTCACGAACCCTTCTGAGCACCAACGTGGAGACGCAACGTTGGACAGATGAAACTGACAAAGTTTGATTCATCTCCCACAGCCAGTGTATTTATTTCACTAACAACAGAGGAATACAGCGATTGGAGGTGGGGACGTGAGGAAGTCTGAGAGATGCAGTTCAGACATCCCTCAGGGGGCGGGGTAATGCCATCTGGGGGCGGGGTTATGATATCTGAGGGGGAGGTAATGCATTCTCACCACTGGCCAACCTCTCCCACTGCACTCACTTACTTCTCTCTCTACTAAGTCTCTACTAATGCCTCTTAACCAGCGGCACGACTGCACAATATAAACCACAAACGAGGCTGACTTGTCCTGAGACGTCTAGCAGCCCCGCGACGGAAGCTACAAAACTAGCCAGAGAGTGGGACCTGTTTACACCAAACATATCTACTATTTGTCATATTAAAAGTGACTGAGGTAAATGTTACAGAAACACTGAAAATGTTACAGAAATACCTGCTGGGATCAGCAGATCAGACAGCAAGTGCAGAAGTGAAATCGGAGACACAAGTATGTTGTTAATGGAGCAACAGCCCGGGTAGGGAAGGCATGCATTCATGACACGTGCTGTGTCACAGAGGAATAATGTCAGTCCCAGGTTGAGGAAGAGGACGAGGAAGATGTAAGTTAAGACACAGCAGGCAGCAGGACTCAGACGGGACTCGGCAGCACAGCGGCAAAGACTACAGGAAGTCGACCAGACCAGCACATCAGCACATCAGAACTGGGAGGACTGGGAGCTAGCTTTACTACCAGCCCGGCGTAAATACGTGTCTCGAGGGGCAGACGTGTCTCGTCCGGCGCCCGCTGAGAGACGTCCTGGTGAAGGATGCATGCGTGCAGGTGTCCCTCCACATGATGGCGCCTCGGTGAGGAGATAGCTTAGGAGGGTCGGATGAAAGAGCCAGACATCGGCGGGACGTCCTGACATGGACTGGCCCCAACCCCCCCCCCCCCCAAATTCATAGGCCCTTCAGAGGAGATCAGGCCCAGCTCAAGACAGACTCACTGTGACGCCTGGCCACTCCGTCCCCTGCCTCCTTCCCTCCTGGGTTATATAGGGCTTGCTGGGACCTGGGCTTCCCAACCTCGAACTGTCTGGTACCTCCTAGCATTGTTAGCACCACAGTGTCTCAACCGATTTGGTCAAGAAACACAGCAAATATACATAGATAGATCTATAGAAAGTGCATATATATTGATTTGACGTGTAAACAAAGCCATATGGGCCTTCATACTGCTTTCACTGCTAGGATTTTATTTAGTGAAAATAGTACATAAAGTGTGTGTGTTGTGTGTGTGCCTGTGAGTGCGTGTGTGCGCACGTGTTTCCTTGTGTGTATGTGTCTAATAGGAATATAATTAGTATTACCTAATAGGCTATAGAGTGAAAGGTGATAAAGTGCCCTTAGAACTGTAAGTCTGCTAGTTGAAAACGTGCGTGTTATGGGATGAGGGACAGAGGGGGGATTCTCCGCCTGTATTATGACAACATGAAACGATGTAGCCCATAGACCCCATGTGAATACAATGCCCAGTAGAGAAACTCTGTGCCATGTCTTTTCATGCTTAGGCGAAACGTGTTGTGTAAATATTGATCTTATTTGATGCGGAACTAAATGAAACGAGTATTTTTCTATTACTGATGAATACCTTGGACCTGTGTAATCAAACGGCTTAATTATAGTGTATCAGAAAGTAATGAATAATTTGCCAAACCATACAAATCTCCTATTTTCTACTGATTCTGAGTTTTGGCTCTGTCATTGATAACCCCTTACTGAAACCTGACATCTTGTGCATTTTCAGCATTTTGGCTGTTTTATAAAGTAAGGAAAATTCATTTATCACCAGTGTAGCTTTAAACTGACTTGTGTACAGTACTCTGGTTTTATAGAGTTGTGTTTCATAAAGGTATGCTTCCCTCCCTCTCTCTCTTTCTCTCTCACACACTCACTCTCTCCTCAGTCTCTCATCTTCACTTTCTGTAACGTGAGGTAACAGAAGTGCGCAATGCATCTGATAGCAGATTAATGTTCTAGGATAAGTTCGTTAGCTCCAAAAAGGCAAGTTGAGAGGGGGAGGTGGGTGTTATATTTTTTATTGTTTTAAAGAAAGGGACAAATAAGGTCACCAAAAAGCAGTAAATATTTTTCTAAATGCATGGATATTTGATGAACTAGATAAAGTCTGATCGATAAAAAGCTCTAACTGAAAATAATAGTTTGGGCATTTTTCACAGCATGGGGAGAATAAGGCTAGAAAATCTTTATTTTGTTACTCTGAAGCTTAGTTTGGAAAGGTCTTGGTTAAGGATCATTTTTATTAACTTTATTTTTATGTAATTGGAGGAGATATGATGAGGAATGCAAAACGGTTGTAACAGAGAAGTCTAATATTTGGTTTAAAATGTAGCATATAAGGCTAACAAGAACTAAACATTGGTCTCTGTACATATTTTCAACCAAATTAAATCTTCATATTAACAGATACCGTTGCTACTTTGAAAAAAATACTGAAAAAAAAGCTTGAACTATGCAAATAAAACTGTCAATATGCTTGCTTTAGGCATTTCCTCATGCAATAAAGTGAATGTATTCAAAGTATGTTTTTGATGTATGTTTTTGTGTTCTCATCAACATAGCTCACACAGATTCATGAGTGAATTAATTTTTATATTATGATGTGTTCTACTGAATATTAATTTAAACAAGCTATGTCAATAAATAAAAGTCATTTCGTTCTTTTTGGATAGTTTGTGGCTGACAGTAATTACATTTGCTTCATATTGCATCATCTGTAAAGCGTTTCCATCCAGGTTTTTACGGCGCTGTATTTAGGCATGTATTATAGCATAGACGCATTAGCCTGCTTTATGAATGGCCTAAACTGGATTTTATAGTTGGCTCTAGGGTTAGTTACTGCAAGATACTTATGTCTCCACTAGAGGGCACTGTTTGACATTCTGAGTTTTTGGGTTCTTTAAGACTGGATGAACGAAGAAGACCATACTCTACAAACTGAAGTCTAAACAAAAACAGAGATAGTTGAGTTTAAACAAGTGTCTCAATAATAATTGAAATTTAATTTGTTCAGTCCTTGGATGGTTTACAAAAGTGTTGGTAGTTTGAAAACAATTTATCTAGCTTACTAAACAGATGGTTGGATATTGAACATCTCATGGATTGATAGTTGGATATTGAACATGGATATTGATCTCCTACTGTCAATGTCTGTCAGGATCAACAAAGTTCTTTCTGGCTTTCTAAACTTATTAATAAGCCAATCCCTTAATCCATAGCACCAACTATTATAATAAAAATACATACTATAATAAAATTTAAATAATAACAAATTGAGCAACAACTCAGCAATAATTTTTATCATGGCCAACTTTCATTTTTCATCACCTCTGTTCTTTGAGTCCACTGAACTGAAGCAACCTCTTGTGGTCTAAGGTGGTAAGCTGGCATTTCTCTGTGAATTTTTTATTAATAATTTTATTTTTCATTTGATCATCCTGAAAAGATGAAGGGAAAATTGTTACACAGCTGCAAATAAATAAAATAAATACATAGAATGATTAATTAAATAAAAATAGGGGAGAATAAATTTAGGGGAAAACTTAGATTCCAGAACACAAATTCATTAATTTAAGGTTTTTGGACAACATGACTGTGATTTAACTGAGAGGTGAATGAATCTCAAGGGTTCACACACATTTTCTGATTTCCTGTCCTTAAGGCCTGCTTGCCTCAGCTCACTGCCAACTATGTTCCTACATAGCAAAGGCTTCCCATTGGTTCAGATGTTGTCACCTGACTTTGTCAGCTGACTGTCCTGACTTTGCACATCACTGAGTTGCACCGTCCTCCATTAGATGTGCACTACTCTGAGAAATGCAGACGTTTCCAAGCCAAAGGCAACGAACCCAGCTTGGATGGCTTGTTTTCTACCACAGATTAGTTATTGAATGTTCAGATGTTTACACTAACAGAGGATGATCCATTTCATCACAGGGCAGTTTGTCTTTTCATTGGGTGTATTAATACATGCGTACTTTCTTATTGGGTGTGTGGCAAATTCATTAATTCAGAGTCATTGTCCTGGTTAATGTTTACTGCATTGTAACAGATATCAGGTTCAAAGGTCAGGTTTACGTGAGAGAGTCAGCAGGCAATTAGGAACTGAAGCAGTGATCATCTTGAGCCAATAAGTGGATGAAGAGTGAACGACATCATGGTGGCGATTACAGAGTTTCAGAGTGAGTGTATTTGATTAACTCCACGACGTTCCTCAAGTGCAGGTTGTGTGACCATGCAGAGTGAGTTTCTAGTGTGTTTGATCTACCCTCTCCTTCAGGATTAGTCATGGCTAAGGTTAAAATTCATTTATCAAGTCTGTCTGGATTATATGAAGGATTACTTCTCCTTTATTATATAAATCATCTTCAGACCAGCCTTTCTTATTGTAACAAGTGTGTTATGACAAGTAATCAAGGCTTTAAAAGTTATTACACACAGTCATTTAAGTGATTTTAGCATCATTGCCTCTATAATACCAAACACTGCATTTGTCAGGATTTTTCAGTACAGTGTCTTCAGTAGTTTTTGTTGTTGCTGTGTCATAATGGAACTGTAGAGGTGGGCGTGGGCTTGTCAGGATTCGGCGTGTTCTTCCTGCTGTTTGGAGTGCTGCTGTACTTTGACTCTGTCCTGCTGGCGTTTGGTAACGTGAGTACATTGCGTCTGAACCCCATGCTAAACACTCCGCCTCTGTGCTGTTTCGAGCATTACACAAGTTACTGTTCCTCTGCTTTGGTTTAGCCCAGCAGGCTCTGTTGAAGACAGCATGACTGTTTTAAAACCTTACACATTTAAATAACAGATGTCAACATCTGGTTGTTTGCATTATAACAATAATAGCAAAATACATTTCCAGTATTCTTCAAGAAGTCAGTGAATGAAATGGTCATTTTATTTTTTCTGTTAATGGTCTAATCCTATCGCCCCATCTCCAATCTCCTATCTCCCTATCATCTATCTCCCTATCATCTATCTCCCCATCTCCTATCTCCCTATCTTCTATCTCCCTATCTCCTATCCCCCCATCTCCTATCCTCCTATCTCCCCATCTCCTATCTCCCCATCTCCTATCTCCCTATCTCCCTATCATCTATCTCCCTATCTTTTATCTCCCTATCTCCTATCCCCCTATCTCCTAATCTCCTATCCCCCTATCTCCTATCCCCCCATCTCCTATCTTCCTATCTCCTATCCTCCTATGTCCTATCCGCTATCTCAGATCCTGTTTCTGGCTGGTCTGGCCTTCATCATCGGCCTGAGGAGGACTGCTCACTTCTTTTTCCAGAGGCAGAAGCTCAGAGGCTCCTCCTTTTTCCTGGGAGGCGTGGTTTTAGTGTTGCTACGATGGCCACGTATGGGCATGCTAGCAGAGACATATGGGTTCGTGCTCCTGTTTAAGTGAGTAGACTTCATTACCCAGTACACTTTGCCTAGCGGGTCTTATGCATTATCTTCAATATACCAACAGTATTTAGCAATATCTGGCCTAAATGGCAAATACAGTTATCATACAGTACTATACTACAGAGAAGCAACTGCTGTACATTCTATTCCACTCTTAGAATGTATGCTTGAAGAGTGCAGAGAAAAACTTTTTTCAGTGATCAGAATGCCTATGGCCACTTATGCAGTCTACACAGTGTACCAGTGTAGCTAGGCAGCCATGACAAACAAGTCCTAAAGACTTGTTCATGTCTATTTGTTTAAACAAAAACAGATTAATGCGATCCTCTACATTCTACAGTATTCTCTGCTTTAATCAGCACCATTTTATGAGCTGGGACAGTTTCTGTATTGTTGAGAAGGTTGGTGCATTAGAATGTCCTCTCTGATGAATTATGATTAATCTGTTCTGCTCCATTTTAGATCATTCTTCCCAGTGGTCTTTGGTTTCGTGACTACAGTAAGTGAAACGTGAGTGTGTTGTCTTCAGTAGCTTCAGCAGAGCACAGTCACAGGGCTGACACACCTCTCCTTTCTCAGCTGTTCGGTTTGTCCAGAAGCAGCTTCTCAATGGTATGAACACAAGGGGATGGACAACGGGATGCAAAAGGCAGAGCAAAAGCCACATGGATACAAAACCCGCACATGTTCCACACCCATAAACCACACATCAGTCAATTCCGCACATCTGTCAAACCCAAACATGTACCACACCCATAAACCCACACATCAGTCACTTCCGCACATCTACCAAACCCACACATGTACCACACCCATAAACCCACACATCAGTCAATTCCGCACATCTACCAAACCCACACATGTACCACACCCATAAACCCACACATCAGTCACTTCCACACATCTACCAAACCCAAACATCAGTCACTTCCGCACATCTGCCAAACCCACACATGTACCACACCCATAAACCCACACATCAGTCACTTCCACACATCTACCAAACCCACACATGTACCACACCCATAAACCCACACATCAGTCACTTCCGCACATCTACCATCAGGCATGAAAATCTGTCACCTTTCGGCGAAATTCGCCGTTTTGAAGTTGAAAAGGGTGACCTACGCGAGATCCGTGTAGATCCGAGGACATTTTTTGGGGGGGGATATATATATATATATATTAGTGGTGGGCCGTTAACAACGTTAACGGCGGTCGTTAATTTCGGTCGTCTTGTGATCATCCGTCTCACCTGTGGCTCGTCTCGTACTCACGTGGGACTTATGTGGTTTGTCTACTTAATGTGCGTTCGCGCAGTGTCTTGTGCTCGTCGTTGTTTGAGTCTGCACGTTGTGTGTGTATGTGTGACTGTTTCTCGTGCGCTTACTGCGCTATTTGTGTTAAAAATAAACAGTGACCGTGAGTGAACCAGCGGACTCGTGTCTCGTCCGTCAGCCGCCTCCCGCGTCACAAACCCTTACTCTGCCGTGCCACATACTCTAAAGGTGTTATCAGTGGTGTTCATGGACACAATCAATGAGAGATTATCTAATGTTTTTGAATTGCAATAATGAATGGTTACTGGAACAAAACATCTACATGGATTTGGCAAGGGTGTATCAAATATTGCCTAAAATGGAATAAATAACCTGGAAAAGCAGTTATGGCCAGTTGACACCTCTGTGAATCACCCCTGATCTTGGGTGTAGTCTAAAATCCATGCCCAAAATACAGGTTTTAGTTTGAGAAGGAAGAGTCAGTGACACATAAAAACACTGACTGTATAGTTTATTCACACATTTTTAGGTTGTAGGAGCAGGTTGTCCATCACTTCTGCAAGAGATGCTCCATGCGCTGGTCGATGAAGGAAAAGCCAGCAAAGGCACTTTGGTCCATGGAGTCACCCAAACCTTTCTCGCACTGGGACAGGAGGGGCTTCTGATCTAACATCTCCTGGTCAAAGTTTCTACAGTCATTCGGTGATGTCTGTGGTTGGAGGAGAATGGAAGCAAATCACATGATGAACAGTATCTGTATTTTTGCAATTTGCTCTATAAGCATACAGTATGAAAAGTAAAAAAAAAAAACAGGAATGAGAGGACTGTAAGAAATGGAAAGAGATGGAAAGAAAGCTCATACCACTTTTGGCTTGTAAGGAGGTTCGATTTCTCTCCTCTCCAGAGCAGACCAGTTAATAGTCTTGAAGAATGACTGAGACCGGATGTTACCCTCAACACCCAGTCTATGAGAAGGGTCTTGCTCTAACAGCTTTGTTCATGGAAGAAAACCAAAAGCAAGAATATTATTCATAATAGAAATATCTCAGTGTGTCTCCTTTTTAAGTGCAAAATCTCTCCGTTGATGTCTTGGTTGTGAAGTATTATTATTATTATTATTATTATTATTATTATTTTATTATTATTATTTTTTTTACTATTATTAATGTGTCATCAGGTGTGGTTTTGTGCATGCTTACTCGCTTTAGCATGTTTTTGGCAGGCACAGTGATGGAGCGAGGGAAGTAAACTGGGCCCCTACGGATGCACTCTAAAAGCTCGTCTTCATCTTCACCACCGAATGGAGGGTGACCAAGCAGCATCCCATATAGGAGCACACCGAATGACCACCAGTCCACTGAAAATGAATACCGCTTCTCCAGTAGGATCTACACACACACACACACACATTCACATTCAGGGCATACTGAATTACATTGACATTGCTACAGGTGAGAACATTCAATGTCAAATTCATTTGATACCATCTCATACCTCAGGGGCAATGTAGGATAGTGTCCCACAGAATGTTGTGGCTAGATCGTTTCCAAAGACGTTCTCTTTGCACATGCCAAAATCTGCTATTTTTATGTGACCGTCTCCGTCTAGCAGCACATTGTCCAACTTGAGATCCCTAATGCAGGAGAGAAATACAAAAATGTGGCAAAAGTGTGGTTTAGTAGACAAGAACAGTAAAGGTGAAAGTACAGAATGTCCATATAGATTTGTTTGTGTGTGTTACCTGTAGATGATGCCCTTTCCATGAAGGAACTGCAGTCCACATACAATTTCAGCTGCATAAAATCTGGAAAGAAGAAACAAACCAGGAGCCATCAGACCGGACTATAATTACACAGACCTACGTTTATATTTATATAAGGCATACAAAAAACATCATTGTGTGTGTGTGTTGCCTCACGTGGCTCTGGCGAGGTCAAAGCATCCTTTCTCCATCAAATGGAACATCAGGTCACCTCCGTTCAGGTACTCCATCACGAAGAACAAGTGTTCCTAACATGCAGACAATGCCATAAACACTTTGGTATGAGTACAAGCAGAATTACTGACTCAACAATCATCTAAATACCACAGTGATTCCATGAAGTATAAGGTACAGTAAACAGTTGTGACAATGGTGTGGTTAATTACTGCCTATACAAAAGAGTCCTGCTGGACATCCGATTACTGTTGACTGAGAGGTGGAGGAACTGTATAATATAACCTTTCATTTGTTCTTTACTACCTTGGTCTGAAAGGTGGAATAAAGATGCGTAAGGAAGGGACAGTCCCACGCCAGAGTTAGCACCCGCTTTTCCACCATTGTGTACTCTACATTATCATTCTTCAGCACCACGTCTTTTCTCAAGGCTTTCACGGCAAAGCAAGCCTCACTGCCCTTAAGTTCTGCCAGAAAAACCTGAGCAGGGAACAACGGAGAGAAATATGAATGAAAGGAAAACACACACACACACAGATAGTATTTAACAATAGTAGGGCAAAAGGACAGACATGTAAAAATGATAAGTGAATAGTCAGGAGAAGTGAAGAGAGACACAGTCAGTACATGTGTGGAGGATGCGGGAGCCGCGTGAAGGGGAAGACTCTACCTTGCCATAGCTTCCCTTGCCCAGTACATTGAGGAACGTGAAGTGCTCGGCAGTGATGCGTGTCTGGTGGCTGATCCTGGATGGGGGGCGAGGACTCGAACCCTCACACAGACCATCGCATGGAGACGCATCTACAGAGATTTACAGTAGTTTTTTTTTTTTTGTAATAAATATTTTCCATCATTCGGTGAATTACAAAGCCAGCCCTGCTCTTCCCTACAGGGATGCATGTGACACCATATGCCAAGCCCCTTCACTGCCCATTTTTAAAACAAATCTTTAAACCCACTTTAATTCATTGGCTTTTAACACAGCATGAGACTTTGTATATTTTTAGTTTTTACTATTTTAGTTTAATTCTTTGATTTGTTCTATTGATTCCTTTTACCACTTTAGTTAATATTGTTTTGTCCATTTTTTGTTATTATTTGTTTTATGTCTAATGTTATATTCTTATGTACAGCACTTTGTTTCATCTGCCGTTCTTAAAGTGCTCTATAAATAAAGTTGAGTTATATGAAAATAACTATTGAACATGTTGATATCAGCTAATCACAATATGTTATCAACTTGAGATTCACCTAGAGATGGGTTGTAGGAGTCCTCAGTCTCATCCAGGAGAACCTGGAGCAGCTCCTTCCAAGCATCGTCCAGAGTACATGTAGTCAAAGAGACCTCAATCTTATCAAGGTCAATGGGGAGATGCTCCTCACAGGGCTCATCTAGAACACTGTTAATCACAGGTGTTTCTGGAAAAACAAGTTTTTTTCAACATACATTAATTAGGTAATATATGATAGTAACATGTGAATGTTTTTCAGCTGAACTGTGTTAATATAAGCATGTCTTGCATTGATATTAAAAGCTATTGAACAGCTTGATGTCATCAAATTAGCCCTTGTGGCACTTGTGGGCATTTGACCTCAACCAGTCTTAACCCTCTCCTTTCTGAGTCCTTGCAGAGGCGGAGTCAACTAAGAACTACTTAGAACTCGTTCGTAAATTTGGAGACTACGAAGTACATAGTTGCCAGGTTCGCGGTTTTCACGGCTTGTTTTGGGCTTGTTTGAAAATCCAGCCGCGGGTAAAAATTCTGGGGTCGCGGGGTGCGGTTTTTTGGGCTACTTTTGAGTTGGGCCACCGCGGGAGTTACAAGTCAACACAAAGAATCGATCGCGATATAATTCTTAATTTGTCTCCATTTTAAACACTCGCCACCCCCCGTCGACAACTTACACTCGCCACCCCCCCACCACCCCCCATCCCGGTTTTACATTGATTTTGTGCGGGATATTTTTGTAGGACCTGGCAACCCTGACGAAGTAGAGGTCTGCGCGGGACTGCTTTTTTAATCCCGCTCCCGTCAAAAAATCGCTTGTTTTAATCCCGCACCCGCCCGCCACATACACATTTCTGTCGCCCCCGACCGCAATCCTAATATGAATAGAATTAATTAAATTTAGTACTTGAAAATGTCTTATGTATTTATTAAAACAGCAATATATTGATGGATCGCGCTGTCCCCTTTCTTACCACAGTCCAAACACATGCCGTCAGGTGAAGTACACCAACGATTTCCATCTCCATTAATTACAATGGAATATGACTTCCATACATCACTTTCCTGTAGTTGTCTTAATTGTGGTGTATTCGCCTGTTTTAATTGAATTTCCCACAGCTGAAACTGGTTGACCTACAATCTCTGCCATTTCGGTATCAAAATGACAAAATGACGCACACCTCATGTTCACGTGATCAGTTGCTTAGCCAATATTTTGAATTAGTTTATTGCTTACTTACTGAATGATTAGTTGTTTTTGTCCTGTTCCTTATGCATGGAAATCATTGCGTTGTTATTATTATAAATTTCTAGACTATTTATTAATTTGCGGGATTTTTCTACATGTATATGCGGTCCCGCTCCAGCATCGCTTGGACTAATTCAACTCCCGCTCCCGCCAGTAACAATTCTGTTGCGCCGCAAGATATTCTAACGGTCCCGCGGGATTACCGCGGGATTACCGACCTCTACTACAAAGGCTTTTGAGAAACACTCGTAAATTTGGCGTTCTTAAAGTTACGTCGTTCTTAAAATTGTTCGTTAAGCGTGACCCTAGATTTACATACGCTTTAATCGTAAATACAGTATAGAAAAAAACGAACAATGTTCTCGCGCGTACAGCGTGAGAAAGAGCGATCGCGTTGCCGAGATGGGCTTATCGTACACAACACTCCACAACACTCCACTGTGCTGTCAAAAAAACTTGGTAGGTGCGGCTTAATACATATTAATTAAAATAAGTTGTCGCCATTGTACACATTTACTCACTCAGCCCATGTGTGTTGTCGGTCTCCTGTTTTGTTTTTGTTTTGTTTTTTCTTTTTAGGGTTCACACACGTAGTGTGGGAAACCTATTGTAATTGCTGAGATTTTTCTTATTAGGGTTCACACACGTAGTGTGGGAAACCTATTGTAATTGTCGGGTTTTTTCTTTCTTATTATTATTATTATTATTATTTTTCTCCGCATAAAACGCATACTGCAGCCTAGACCGTAAGGCCCAGAGACACCAAACTTGGCAGAATGGTGTAGTCTCTTTGCGAGACCGTGCCAAAGCACAGAGACCCACATTGGCCTGATGGTGGCGCTATAGCGCACCATTTTGCGTTTAGGTCCATATCTCCCAAACCGTAGGGCCTAGAAACAAAATTCCACTTCTGATGGATTCCTTGGCTCAAGCCAAACAAAAAAGCCTCAAGAACCATTAAGCTCCGCCTACTTAGATTTTTTGCTAATTTGCATAATATGCAAAACCTACTTTTTTGTACTAGTCCCTGGTTTTTCATCCGATCACCACAACCTTGGTGTCAAAATATTCAGGAGAATCTCATTATCAAAGTTGCTTAAAAACATTTTGAGATTTGCATACAGTCTGGTTGTCACATGTCAATCAATAGCTCCGAGGCGTGGCCAAATTTACTTAAACAGCCATATCTCAGCAACGCTTTGACCGATCTTCATAAAATTTTAACAGTTGTTAGGGCACATGACTCCGAGGTCATAGGTCAAAGCTGGCCACGATTGTCCAATAGGGGGCGCTATAACATGGGAAAAACTGTATCTCAGAAACCGTTAGTCACATCAAGCCAAAACTTTACAGGCATCATCAGGGGCCCAAGTGATATCAAGACACACAATGATGCCATCATCACTCAAAAAACATGGCCGCCATGAGCCAATTAATTTTTATTTGAATTAATTGGCCATTTGACAGACTTACCATTGGCCAAACAACATGAAACCTTACCACTGTGCATATCTCAGGACTATGTGTCATGCTGTGCAGTTTTAAAACATTTGGCCACAAGGTGGCGCTATTTGTGAAAATCATGCATAACTCCTCCAAATTTTCACTTAGGAACATGCAACTTGTTTCTTTTTATTCCTTGCAGTAGACCTGACAACTTTGCAATTACAAGTCCTATTAAAAAATGCATACTTTTGTCACATTCATCTATTGTTTGAAAATAGCTATTTACAAACTAGTCATAGGAATTTGATCCAATTATGGAAAAATTGCTATGAGCATAATCAGTAGACTCTGTAGGTAAAAACTGATTAAAAAAATAATGGATTTCTATTTATCTGATTGGTCCATTTTCCCATTATATCATTGTGGCCATGCCATATATGACCTATATTGCTATAACTCATAAACCATGTATGCAATCAACTCCCAATTTGAAAGGCTTTTATATCGGGAAGTCCTTGTGAGGTATGCCAAGTTTGGTTCAAATTGGCCTGTCGGGGGCGCTACAGTACCCAAAAACCTAAGAAAACATAAAAACTCATGCTGCAATCTTGTTATGCAGAATACAGACAAGTAATTGGTCTTGTATGATCCAGATCAATAAGTTCTATAACATTGCAATTGCATCTTATAACAAAAAGTGCACTGCCTGACCAGAAATGAACCTTTTAATTCACCAAAATGTCATTGCATTACTGATAAAAATGAGATATCAGTATGATGGTACTTGGGCTCCATCTAGTGGCCAAACACCGAAACTGACTGAAAACTATTGCTCACATGAAACACCACACAAACACACACAAAGCTGATCTCAGCATGTGATTTAGTTCTGTGATCTGAATCATTTTGCCAATACACATTATTTTGATCCTTTTCGGCCTTTAGTGCCCCAATTGAACATTTTTTTGCACATTGATTTATTTGTGCATTTTTTCCACTCAAACAGCTTCTTTTGGGTCTAAAGGACCTATTGGGTCTATTGCCTATTGAAGCCAAGTGGCCTATTCGTGTGTGAACCCGCCAATTGCCGCTTGCGGCTATATTTCTTATTATTATTTTTCTCCGGATAAAACGCATACTGCAGCCTAGACCGTAAGGCCCAGGGAGACCAAACTTGGCAGACTGGTGTAGTCTGTTTGCGGGACCGTGCTAAAGTACAGACACCCAAATTGGCCTGATGGTGGCGCTATAGCGCAGCATTTTGCGTTTGGGTTCATATCTCCCACCCCGAAGGTCCTAGAAACAAAATTCCACTTCAGGTGCATTCCTTGGCTCCAGACAAACAAAAAAGCCTCAAGAACCATTAAGCTCCGCCTACTTAGATTTTTTGCTAATTTGCATAATATGCAAAACCTACTTTTTTATACTAGTCCCTGGTTTTTCATCTGATCACCACAATCTTGGTGTCAAAATATTCACAAGAATCTCATTATCAATGAATATCAACAAAACTGTGACATGGGTATACAGTCTGGTTGTCACAAGTCAATCAATAGCTCTGAGGCGTGGCCAAATTGACTTCAGCAGCTATATCTCAGCAATGCTTTGACCAGTCTTCATGGAAATTTATCAGTTGTTAGAGCACATGATTCAAAGGTCACAGGTCAAAGCTGGCCATGATTGTCCAATAGGGGGCGCTATAACATGGGAAAAACTGTATCTCAGAAACCATTAGTCACATCAAGCCAAAACTTTACTCGCATCATTAGGGGCCCAAGTGGTATCAAGGCACACATGGATGACATCATCACTCAAAAAACATGGCCGCCATGAGCTAATTAATTTTTATTTGAATTAATTGGCCATTTGACAGACTTACCATAGGTTCATACACATGAAACTGACATGGTATGTTCATGTACACACCCTCTAAGACATACTCATGTTAGAAGGGAATTGCACCACTAGGTGGCGCTATACTAGAAAATCCAGAATTTCTCCTACATATTTTCACTTATCAAGAAATGCTTGCACTCATATGATTGTATGCAGAATTCCTAGCAACTTTCTAATTACATGTGTTTTGCAAAAATGTACCACTTTTTCACTATTATCAAATATATATAACTTGTCATTTTCATACTAGTCCTAGCATTTTAACTCCATTACCTTTAAATCACACCTTGTAATACTCAGCAGACTCTGAAATGCTAAGATTAGCAAGAAAATCCTAAGGTTTTCACAAATTAATATTTTTCATATGCATCACAATGCTACCATCGTAACACATCAAATTCACAGTTCAATAACTATGCCATAATATGTCTGATTGTTATGAAAATTGACAGCCACATTCAAATGACCATTGTGGTGCTGTGTGCCAAGTTTGAGCCAAATCCGTCCACAAACAGCTCTACAGTGAATATTTTCATTTTCCATACTGACCAGTGCAGGGAGGCATAGACAGCTGCTAAGACACGCACGTTCTCACACACGCTGCCCCCCTCCTCCACTCCCCTATGCTTCTAACACTTTACAACCCTTGGGCTCTCCCTCCCCCTCTCTCTCCTTCACATGCACTCACAAAAACAAAGGCCTCTCTGGCCTATAGGTTTCACATACACACTAATTCTAGCCATTACTACCAATTACCCAGTGACTAATATACAGATATTTAGCCTCTTTTTTCCACACACCCTCACATAGGACTTCCTATATGCTTCATATATACATTTCTCTAGCCATTTCCAACACACTAACTGATATTTAGCTTCATTTTTCCATCCACACTCTCAACACATGCCCTCTATACATCCTGAAATGACATAAGAGAGGACAGACACATGTAATTCACATTTCACACACAACCTCTAAATAACTGCATGCTTTACTTATCATCAAAGTCTTGTTAGATACACATTCCTAGTGGCCTCCCTACTATGGGCACAACAGTGAGAACATGTCAGAGTAGGGATGAGAACATCATGAACAGGCCAAGATAAGAATATTTGTGTTATTTTATTGTATAGTAAGCCATCACTCTTTGGTTTGTTTGAGATTCACATGTGACAGATTTTGTCAGCTAAATGAAAAGGGTTAAAGAGTGGTGTTTACATGTGGGGCATTAACAAGAGCTCTCCTGCTGCTATGTTCACAACTTCTGACAAATTCAGCCAAAGGTATATTTATTTGACTAGGCCCCTGGGTCAGTGTGTCAGTGCTTTTAACCTAATCTCAGCATTTGATTTAGTTGTATGGTCTGAATCATTTTGTTTAATATCTTCCACACTGTATGGCCTAGAAACAAAATTCTACTTCAGCTGTATTCCTTTGCTCAAGCCAACCAAAAAAGCCTCAAGAAGCCCTTACTGCATACATGAAAAAACACACAAACACACACATACAAAGCTAATCACAGCATTTGATTAACTTCTATGATCTGAATCATTTTGCCATGACATTTTGTTTTGATCTTTTGGGCCTTTATTGCCCCAGTTGAATAATTTTTTGCAAATTACTTTATCTGTCCATTTTTTAGACTGAAGTAGCTTCATATCACTTGTTGGTCTAAAAGACCCTTTGGGCTTTTGTGCCTTTTTTTGTGTGAACCCGCCAATCGCCGCTTGCGGCTATATTTATTATTATTTTTCCCCCTGTAAAACGCATACTGCAGCCTAAACCGTAAGGCCCAGAAAGACCAAACTTGGCACCAAGGTGCAGCAGGTGTGCAATGAGAGAAATAGAGACAGGGACCCACATTGGCCTGATGGTGGCGCTATAGCGCACCATTTTGCGTTTTGGTCCATATCTCCCAAACCGTAGGGCCTAGAAACAAAATTCCACTTCTGATGGATTCCTTGGCTCAAGCCAAACAAAAAAGCCTCAAGAACCATTAAGCTCCGCCTACTTAGATTTTTTGCTAATTTGCATAATATGCAAAACCTACTTTTTTATACTAGTCCCTGGTTTTTTATCGGATCACCACATCCTTGGTGTCAAAATATTCAGGAGAATCTCATTATCAAAGTTGCTTAAAAACATTTTGAGATTTGCAAATAGTCTGGCTGTCACATGTCAATCAATAGCTCCGAGGCGTGGCCAAATTTACTTAAACAGCCATATCTCAGGAACGCTTTGACCGATCTTCATAAAATTTTAACAGTTGTTAGGGCACATGACTCCGAGGTCACAGGTCAAAGCTGGCCACGATTGTCCAATAGGGGGCGCTATAACATGGGAAAAACTGTTTCTCAGAAACCATTAGTCACATCAAGCCAAAACTTTACAGTCGTCATCAGGGCCCCAAGTGATATCAAGACACACAATGATGACATCATCACTCAAAAAACATGGCCGCCATGAGCCAATTAATTTTTATTTGAATTAATTGGCCATTTGACAAACTTACCATTGGCCAAACAACATCAAACCTCACCACTGTGCATATCTCAGGACTATGTGTCATGCTGTGCAGTTTTGAAACATTTGGCCACTAGTTGGCGCTATTTGTGAAAATCATGCATAACTCCTCCAAATTTTCACTTAGGAACATGCAACTTGTTTCTTTTTATTCCTTGCAGTAGACCTGACAACTTTGCAATTACAAGTCCTATTAAAAAATGCATACTTTTGTCACATTCATCAATTGTTTGAAAATAGCTCTTTAAGAACTAGTCATAGGAATTTGATCCAATTATGGCAAAATTGCTATGAGCATAATCAGTAGACTCTGTAGGTAAAAAGTGATTAAAAAAATTTTGGATTTTTATTTTTCTGATTGGTCCATTTTCCCATTATATCATTGTGGCCATGCCATATATGACCTATATTGCTATAACTCATAAACCATGTATGCAATCAATTCCCAATTTGAAAGGCTTTTATATCCTGAAGTCCTTGTGAGGCATGCCAAGTTTGGTTCAAATTGGCCTGTCGGGGGCGCTACAGTACCCAAAAACCTAAGAAAACATAAAAACTTATGCTGCAATCTTGTTATGCAGAATACAGACAAGTAATTGGTCTTGTATGATCCAGATCAATAAGTTCTATAACATTGCAATTGCATCTTATAACAAAAAGTGCACTGCCTGACCAGAAATGAACCTTTTAATTCACCAAAATGTCATATTGCATTACTGAGATTAATGAGATATCAGTATGGTAGTACTTGGGCTCCATCTAGTGGCCATACATTGAAACGAACTGAAAACTATTGCTCACATGAAACACCACACAAAAACACACACAAAGCTGATCTCAGCATGTGATTTAGTTCTGTGATTTGAATCATTTTGCCAATACACATTATTTTGATCCTTTTGGGCCTTTAGTGCCCCAATTGAACATTTTTTTGCACATTGATTTATTTGTGCATTTTTTCCACTCAAACAGCTTCTTTTGGGTCTAAAGGACCTATTGGGTCTATTGCCTATTGAAGCCAAGTGGCCTATTCGTGTGTGAACCCGCCAATTGCCGCTTGCGGCTATATTTTTCTTTTCTTTTTCTTTAACTCTGTCTCTTCTGGATTCCTCCTCTGTGTCAGAGTCTTCTTGGGTGCCTCCACAACACCATCCCCAGAGACACGTCCTTTTAATATCTTTCCACTTCATTGTCTTTACATAGACTGATATGGAATTATACTGTACATGCAATTATATACCCTCATCTGTTGTGCCGTCGTTATGACGACAGAGCAGGTATTATGACGTCATGTGGAATTGTGTCAATATTTTATTTATTTATTTATTTTTATTGAAGTTAAAAAAAAAAACATTACAACAAAAATGGCATCAAGATAATGTACTTTTGCCAGTTTGAACATAGACCATAACAGGTTATTACAATATATTAAAATATAGAATATAAACAAATTATTTTTTTATAAATAAACAAAAAAAAAAAAAAAACCACAAGAGATATCACTTGTGGACGAGGGATCATCTGAAAGTTTTCGTTTGTTAATAGCAGGGGAGAAAAAGTGGCCTGGGAGTTCCTGACAGGCCCATATATATATTAGGGGTGGGACTTCAACACGTTAATTTCGATTAATTAATTACAGGGAGAATAACGAACTAATAAAATTTACGCATTTTAACGCATGAGACACTTTTGCACCGTGGAATGTTTCTCAGTGCACGAGTTCCAGACATACAGATTATATGGACGCACAATAAGATGAGCATGATGGAGATGACTGAAGAGGCTACACTGGTGGATGGGAAATTTAAATATAAGAAACTTTCAGATGGAAGTACAAACACAAATAGTGTTATTTGCACTTTATGCAGGAAGGAGTTCGCTTATCACAGGAGTACTTGCACCCTTCATTACACCCTTACGTCTTGTATTGAAGAAATCATCGGTTGTGGGCTAACGCGCAGGTCAGTAATGATAACTTTGCTGCTAAATGTATTACTAGTACGAGCAAACAGTGTCGCCAGTCAACACTCGACCACATGTCGGGGTTCAAATTAAGAAATAAAATGTCCAAGTCAGATAAATTGACCAATTCACTGGCGAGATGGATTACTGTGGACTGTAGACAGCTCTCTTACAAGAAGCGCTGCTTATTGTGTCAGCTGATGCAAGTTACGAACTGCCATCCAGAAAGACAATGTAGAAGAAAATCCAGCAGCTATATGATGAGGAAAGGGAAGTAAAACAGGTTATTGTGAAGAGCGCTACAAATGTGGCTCTGACTGGGGATCACTGGACCTCTGTTAGCAACAAGAATTATCTTGGTGTAACAGCTTATATTATAAATGATGAATGGAAGATCCAGTCATTTGCTTTGAGCATGCAGAAGACCACTTCTAGGCACTATGGAAATGCCTGTGCAGAGGACTTTAGGGCTGTGGCAGAGGCCTGGGAAATCTAAGAAAAAGTCTACCATCTAAAATGGTATTAAAAACGTCTTCTGATTTACTTCAGTTATTCTTATTCTTCCAATACCCTGAGCAAAACTCCCAAAATTAAACAACATTTTTGGTCAGAATTTCCAGTGTTCTGAAAACTGTTTGCTCTGTTTTCTGCACTCATCTATTGGTCTGTGTAGAAGACTGGTGGAAAAATAAACAAGATGTTGAAGTTTATGTTTATGTTCATTGATTCATTCATCATTCAAACTTAAATTAATACTGAAATGCGATTAAAATGCGATTAATTAATTACAAAACGAATTAATTAATTTGATTAATTTTTTTAATCGCGTCCCACCCCAGAACAAATATACTACAGTCTGATATGGCAGAACTACAAAGTGCTCCTATATGATCTGTGGAACTGATCCACAAAGGGTATAGATACAAGGTGTTGTCATAATATTCTGACTTGACTGTGTACTAACAAGCACATTGATATAACCTCATTTAAAATATTTAATTTAACTATGCTGTGTTCTGTTCATATAGATCATCTACCTAGGAGCAGCCACAAACAACAAGGCATCTATGGTCCTAGGATTTTCTCTTCAGTCAGTGGAGAATCATGGTGTTCTAAATAGGTTTGTGCATATTACATTTGACCACTTAAAGTGGACCAACTATAGTATACTATAGTAGGAAAAAAAATAATGAAAGGGGCTACCCCCACTCAAAGTAGAAGAAAGCAAAACTATGTTTGAAATGTTTATTTTATGAAATGGATGATTGTATAAAAATATAAAAATGCAAAAGTAGCTTATTTGAATGATATTTGCATCCTCAAAACTTAACCCTCTGAGTTACTAGCCACTAGATACCCTTTCACCTGCACTGTAGAATACAAAGATGTGACCCAACCTGTGTAAATGTGTTTAGAGAATGACACAACATAGATTAATTAAAATGTATATATTTAAATTTAATTTAAAAAAAATCTTTTGAAGATACATTGTTGGTGTATGTGAATATTGGCAGCAACTGTGTTCATCTGAAGTTACATTAGGTATTCTAGATTTTGAAGTTTAGATACTTTATTGATCACAAAGCTGTGTTCTTCACATTTAGCCATGCACTTCGCAAATGCAAGTTAAAACCCCACTATGCAAAAAATAGACCAGATATTAACAAGATGCTGAAACACTGCCACCTTCTCTGGGCCTGAGATAAATTAAGATACTTTTCCACTTTCACAGTACATCTTAAATGATCTCGGAGCCAGAGAATATCTGATATCAGGCCTTATTTTAGTTACCAACGGTGCTGATGGAAGTCTATTTTCCTGCAGAGTTCAACTCCAGCCTTCACATAACCTGTGATCTTGCTAACAAGGTCTACTCAAAATTGACCCAAAGTTGTTTGGCTGGCACAGGTGTCAGGAAATGTGATCTGCAAGAATGTAAATATCCAAGAACTGAACTGTAGTAACATTTTGTATGTTTGTGTCACTAGGGTCAGAGCAGACCAGGGATGTGAAAATGTGGATATAGCTAGATGGATGTTCATGGTCCGTGGCTGTGGGAGAGGCAGCTTCATGTCAGGCAAAAGTGTTCATAATCAAAGGTATCACCACCTTATACATAAATCTAATCTAATCATGTAGATATGACCGTACATCTAGAGGGGTTCACACAGTATGTCAACTGTCCCACAAGACATGATAACATCCTGGATCTATGTTTTATCAATGTTAAAGATGCCTATAATGCACTGGCCATGCCACCTCTAAGTAAATCAGACCACAATTTGATTTATCTAAGACCACATTATAAACCATGTGTGAAGAGACTACTTCAAGGCCAAGTAGGTCAAGGCCAATGAATTCAACCACTTTTACAGTAGGTTTGATTCATCCAGTAATCTCTCCAACCCTTCTGCTGTGACCATTAGCTCTGCTCCATCCAGCAGCTGTACCTCTTCTAATGATACTGCTGTGACCACCTGCTCTGCTTCATCCAGCAGCTGTACCACCTCTACTGATGTGACCTCCTGCTTTTCTACACCAGGCAGTGACTTTCCCAGATTTACTGCTGTGACTCCACATGGCTTCTCTGTGGATGAGGTCCGGGCTGAGCTACGTAGGCTGCGACCAGGGAAAGCTACTGGTCCTGATGGTGTATCGCCTCGGCTACTCAGGGAATGTGCATCAGGACTGTCTAGGCCTCTACAATCAATCTTTAACCTGAATCTTCACACTGGACAAGTGCCTGTCAAATGGAAAACATCATGCCTCATGCCGGTCCCTAAAGTAGGGAGGCCGGTAGGAGTGAAGGACTACAGACCAGTGGTCCTGACCTCAGTGATTATGAAGACATTGGAGAGGCTTTTGCTCCGGATACTCAGGCCTTAGGTGCAGCAGTCTGGGGACCCGCTACAGTTTGCTTATCAGGAGAACATGGGCGTGGATGATGCATTAGTCTACATGGTACACAAGACCCTCTCGTTCCTGGAGGGGTCAGGGGGATATGTGAGACTCGTGTTTTTTTTATTTTACCAGTGCCTTTAACACAATCAGTCCTCATATTTTGAAGGAACAGCTGGAGAAGATAGGTGTGGATTCTACGATGGTAACATGGATTTACAACTACCTCACGGAGCGTCCACAGTATGTCAAGATGGGTGATCACTGATCTGAGATAGTGGTGACCAACATTGGGGCTCCTCAGGGTACAGCATTGTCACCCTTCCTCTTTACCCTATATACTGCTGATTTTAAACATGTGTCTGAACTCTGTCACATCCAGAAATATTCAGATGACACAGCAGTAGTAGCATGTATTAGAGGTGGAGATGAAGGAGAGTATAGAGATCTGGTGGCTGCCTTCGCAGCATGGAGTAGGAGAAAAGACCTTCTCCTTAATGCACTGAAGACCAAGGAGATGATCGTGGACTTCCGGAAACTGAAACAGTCCCATCAGCCTGTTATCATTGATGGACAGAAGATTGAGAATGTTCAGTCTTATAAGTATCTCGGAGTCCATCTGGACAACAAACTGGACTGGTCAGTGCATACGAGGGCAGCATACAAAAAGGGACAGAGCAGGCTTTACTTCCTCAGGAAGCTTAGATCATTTAATGTCTGTGATGAGTTTCTACACACATTTTATCATTCTGTGGTATCCAGTGCTGTCTTCTTTGGTGTGGTCTGATGGGGAAGCAGCATGTCGGTAAAAGACTGGAACAGGCTGGATAAGCTTATAAGGAAGTGTGTGTCAGTGATGGGGGGAAAGTGGACTCTGTGGGTAAGTTAGTGGAGAAGAGGACGAGGTGTTTAATGCATGGCATCCTCAATAACAGCAGTCACCCTCTGCATGGGACTCTGGTAGCTCAGAAGAGCTGTCGCAGTGATAGACTCCTCTCTCTATGCTGCAAGACTGAGAGGTTCCGGCGATCATTCATTCCTGCAGGAGTTAGGCTGCTAAACAACAACATACGATAGGTGTACTTATTAATCAAGCACTCACTAAGCACTTTAATTGGGTATGGTATGTTCTGTATATCTGAGTGTTCGTATTGTATTTATGTGTGCTGTTGGACAATTGAATTTCCCCATTGGGGATTAATAAAGTATCTATCAATCAATCAATCAATCAAATGTAAAAGGCACCCAAGTATAAACTGTAGCATATCAAACTGTTTATATATACACATTTGTTTGTACCAGTTGTATTGCTCAGAGCTGTGATCATGCATGTTGACCTCACTGGGAATAAAAGCTTGCTATATGTATGTGTGTGTTAAACAGAATAGAGCGTCTGTGGAGAGACCTGTGGGTGGCTGTCACTAGCACCTACTACAATGTGCTCCACAGTCTGGAGGAAGAAGGATTGCTGGATCCTGCTGACAGCAGTCACCTGTTTGCTGCACAGTACATCTTCTTGCCCCGGCTCCGAGAAGACCTACAAAGTTTATCTGCGACATGGGACAACCACCCACTTTGCACTGAGCAAAATCTAACCCCCGACCAACTGTGGGAAACGGGCTGCATCCAGAATCCCGTCTCCTCACCAGACTGTTCTGAGGTATCTTCAGTATAATCATTGTGGTTTTAATTTTTAATTTTTGTGCTGTGTTAAAACTGTCACTATAATAAACCTGAATGTTTCTTCTTTATAGGGCTTCTTTGATCTTGAGACTGAATGCCAACAGGAGGAGATGGCTGCAGGGACCGTATTGCCATCGGTCGCTTGTCCTCTCAACAGCCGAGGCCTAGAAGACCTTGCTGGAGTGATTAACCCCTGCGGGCCATCACAAAACCATGGCCAAGACATTTACATCTCAGTCTTGAATTGCGTTTTGCATGGAAACACAGTGTAAATGTGAATGAGACAAACTGTTTAACTAAACGTTTTAGCAGTACAACAGTATTTAAGTGAATAGTTAATAAAAAGTATAAGCAAAGAGACAGTTGTCTGCAAAAATACCTCAGTATTTTATTGTAATGTCTTACAAAATTCAGCATAAAATGACTGACAGCTGGTATTGCTCATATTTGAACAATTTAATTTGTTATTCTTTGTTTTTGTTTTTTTAAACAATTTAATCTGAACAATTTATTTTATACTGTATATAGAGGCAAAATATATTTTTTAGTTTTGCCTAACATTCTAACACTGTTTACACCCATTTCAGTTCAAGAACTAATTGATGAGCTAGGGAAACTAAATATGCAGTGGTCATCCAGGACCAGGGTTTAGCTTACAATGATACCAAATGGTTATTGTACTCCACTGAACTATGGCAATACAACAGAGGTTTTAAACACTGGTTTACGTAAACAATGTCACACAGT
>NC_135211.1:23238350-23243350 GCF_052324685.1 Brachyhypopomus gauderio | reverse complement strand
TGGGGTGTGAGGCGTGTGTGCCTGTACTGGGGTGTAAGCTGTGAAGACACATGCAGCTTGCAAAAAGAAGGTCAAAAATGCAGTAATCTGCTTGCAGGGAACTCCCAGTAAACATTAAAAATGACTATTTGTACAATTACTTGTACAAAAACGAACATACAAAAATGATCTGTGATGTACTTCAAGCAAAAAAGCTTCTCCAGAATCAAACTCAGGCTCCTGCTTTGACTGCGTCCTTCAGTGTCTGCTGATGAACATGCATGTACAATACCGGGACAGCAGTTCTCACCAGGGTCATGATGCCCAGCTCGTGGGCAGCAGATCGCGAGGCCGTCTTGGGTGTGGAGCGGCCGCTGATGGGTGGGGAGGAGCTGGCCAATGAGAGGGCAGTGACGGAGCTGGGCATGGAGGGGCGGGGCCTCAGGGTCACGTTGAGGCCATCCATGCTGCCGCTGTTCACCCGGCTCTCGATCTCATCTGCCCGCAGCTCGGCCGACTCCCGCTCCACCTGGATCATCCTGGAACCACAAACAGGAGGTGGAGTCTCAGACAGAGGCGGGGCTTCAGAACGTCGCATGCCATTTGCGACCGTTTTCATATCACATGTATGACTGGGTTAATTGTACGTTAATTGGAACTTAATTGTACATTAAATGTGCATAAACACAGACAAAACACCATTGTGTATGTGTTATAAATATTTTAAGTCATCGTAGTGCTTTGGATGGCAGAAACTAGAGATTCAGGAAGTGCATTTGCTAGGGAACCAATTATCCTTTCAAGGGTATCCTTTTCCAAAATCTGCTTGTTTTGCCAGTTCCCTTTGGAGAAGGTTTCTGCTGTTTAAGGCCATTTAAGACACATTCATCATGTCAAAGCCCTGCAAAAGGAACACAAGCTTCTCCAAACTGCTTCGCTCTGTTCATCTCACGTCATCGTTTATTGTTTGCTTTGCGTCATAACTGACAGACGTCCTCATGCGGAGAGCTGAGTTTGCTGATGATTGGGGTCCAAGCAGCCATCTGATAGGACAGGCTGCCAGAGGTACTTCAGCATGACGCCACCGTCTAAATATGTCTTTGTCTCTGAGAGAGTCCAAGGTGTCCCATCACTCTCCCTGCAGCCGCTGAGTGGAGTTTGACTCCTGCTGTATCTGTAAAAGGCATGCTACGCCACGCACGGATGACGAATCGCTTATTCCTTAAGAACACACCACATGGATCAATATGACACCAGACCCTGACATTTCAAGGTTTCAAACCAATGTTCCAGCAAGATATAGTGTAATTCCCTGTCATTGTGTCTTGTTATCACTCTTAAAAGGATCTTTCTTTATATACAGGAGCGAAGGATATTGATTTATAGTGTGCGCTCGACTAAGTGGTATCCGCTCCGTACGGTGTGGACGGTGTGGACGGCGCCGGCGCCGAGTCCTCTCACCTGATCTCCTCGTTGATGGCGTCCAACTGTTCCTGCAGCATGAGGGCCAGCGTCTGTGCGTCCGAGTGTCCGCTAGGGGACAGCATGTCCGCTGAGCCGAACGTGGTGTCGCGGTCCTCGTCATCCAGGTCCGAGAGCTCCGAGTCACTGCCCAGCAGGTGTGTACGGCTGGCTCGGAGGCTTCCCGGATGGGACCGGTCCCAGTCCTGCTCCACCGGGACCTGGACATGCAGGAAACAGGTTCCCCGTGTGAAGATGCCGTAGCAACCGTTGGGTGTGCCCAAGACAACAAGACAAGACAACAACCGAGGAAAACAGTATTGGATTCATTGCATGACCCCTAGCGACATTCACCAGTACATGTCCATACAGGGCCTGCTGGCGGTCAGAGGCTGGTCAAAAAACTCAAAATGCGAAACTTACGGCGAGTTCAACATCCAGTGCAGCAATCAAAGACAAGCAGAGAACAAACAAATTTTGAGACGGGAAGGGCTATTCTTACAGCCCAGTCCTGCTGCCATAGGCTGGAGTGAGAGTAAGTTGATTGTGAGTGTATCTAAGGCCATGGAAGAACTGCCCTGCCCTTTTTACACACTTGGAACACCGGTATTCCATGTGGTACAGCTAACAGGATTAGCTACTGTAATTTTAATTTGCCTTCGAATGATAGATGTATATCTATAAGAAAATGCTATTCTCTGTATGTGGTGGAGATTTAGAATCCATTACTAATAATAGCAATGATGAAAAGATAAGGAATCGTTTCATGATTTTTTGTGATTGATTCACAATAAGCTGAACTGAAATGAGTCAAACTGGATCGATCTGCACTGAACCAAAGTGAACCAAATTGAAGTGCATTGAAGTCATCATGGAACTAGGGATGGAGGGTAGGCAGGGAGACCCGGGCACCTTTGTGGGTTCGTCCCGAAGAGCTACCAGCCGGCCCTTCTGCGCACGCCTGATGACTCCGGGCGTGGCGTAGTGCTCCCCCTGCCCCTCCACCACAGAGAAACGCAGGTCCGTGGCACTGCCCAAATGTGACCTGGCACACAGGAAAGAGACAGTATACCTCATTCCTCATTATCAGTACACCTCATACTACACCATGAGTATACCTCATACCTCATCATCAGTACACTTCATCAGTATACCTCATACCACATAATCAGTACACTTCATACCTCATCATCAGTACACTTCATCAGTATACCTCATACCACATCATCAGTACACTTCATCAGTATACCTCATACCTCATTATCAGTATACCTCATACTACACCATGAATATACCTCATACCTCATCATCAGTACACTTCATCAGTATACCTCATACCTCATCATCAGTACACTTCATCAGTATACCTCATACCACATAATCAGTATACCTCATACCACATCATCAGTACACTTCATACCTCATCATCAGTACACTTCATCAGTATACCTCATACCACATCATCAGTACACTTCATCAGTATACCTCATACCTCATTATCAGTATACCTCATACTACACCATGAATATACCTCATACCTCATCATCAGTACACTTCATCAGTATACCTCATACCTCATCATCAGTACACTTCATTAGTATACTTCATACCTCATAATCAGTATACCTCATACCTCATCATCAGTAAACCTCATACCAGATTATCAATAAACCTTATAGGCCTACCACATCATCAGTATACCTCATTCCACATCATCAGTATACCTCATTCCACATCATCAATATACCTCATTATAACATCGAAACCAAGTAAATCTCAGTTATTACACAATCACTGTATATATATATATATATATATATATATATATATATATATATATATATATATATATATATATATATATATATGTGTGTGTGTGTGTGTGTGTGTGTGTGTGTGTGTGTGTGTGTGTGTGTATGTAAAATGAGAGCTATTCACAACAGACTCTATCAATCTCAGTAAAAGAGACTAAGATCACAAACCGAGGGTGTGTTCCATCTCCAAATGCTCCACTTCTCCTCTTCAAATGATCAATCTCCGCTCTGAGCTTCTCGATCTCCCCTATCAGCCTCTCCTACAAAGCAAACATCAATGTGTTGGCTATATCAATGTGTTGGCTATATCAATGTGTTGGCTATATCAATGTGTTGGCTATATCAATGTATTTGGCGATAAATGTCAGCCAAACGACCCTACAGAACCAGGGCCAGTTTAAAACATTCATTAAAGAGCATGTCCCACATTATTAATTCATAGAGCAGTGGGTTTTGTCTCAGCACATCCTTCTCATCGGGATATTTGGTGGTCTTGAAGGACCTACCTTGGAGTGATGGAACTCCTCCAGCTGTTTTTGGGAGTTCTCCAGGTCTTGGATGAGTGCATTCTGCCAATGAAAAGCAGAGAGGGATGGTACCTTTGTAAAGCAGATATCAGGTCTATACAAGCGTGTGTGCCCAGGTGTGAGATCTGTGATGGCTCCAGGACACTGTTGCTAGATCCCTCTCACAACCCAGACGTAATAGAGGCTTGTTCATGGTGAGAGAGGCACAAGTGTTTGTGGTGAGATTGTTCATTCCTGCTGCAGGATGTGTGTATCTCAGTGTTGGTGACATTACGCCAGGAAGCCAAAGGATAATGAAGCTATGCTATGTTGTGTATGACTCTGTCCAAGGTACAGAGATGGAATATGTAGTGTGTGTGTGTGTGTGTGTGTGTGTGTGTGTGTGTGTGTGTGTGTGCATGCCTGTGTAGGTACATGCATGTGTGTGTGCTTATGAGTGCGTGTAAGTGTGCACATGTTGTGTGTATGTGCATGCTGTGAGTGTATGTGTATTTATGTCTGCATGCATGTGTGTGTGTGCATGTATGTTTGTGCATTTGTACATGTCAATGCATGTATGCATACATGTGCATGTGTGTATGCATGCGTGTGTGTGTGTGTATGCATGCGTGTGTGTGTGTATGTGTGTGTGTATGCATGTGTGTGTGTATGTGTGTGTGTGTGTGTGTGTGTGTGTGTGTATGTGTGTGTGTGTGTGTATGTGTGTGTGTGTGTGTGTGTGTGTGTGTGTGTGTGTGTGTGTGTGTGTGTGTGTGTGTGTGTGTATGTGTGTGTGTGTGTGTATGTGTGTGTGTGTGTGTGTGTGTGTGTGTGTGTGTGTGTGTGTGTGTGTGTGTGTGTGTGTGTGTGTGTGTGTGAGCCCTCACCTTGTCCTCCAGTGCTGCCATACGCTCTTTCAGGTGCAGCTGCAGCCGTTCGTTAGACTCTGTCAGCAGGCGGTCCACAGTGTCCGACAGACGACGGTTATGCTCCTCATTCATCTTCTCCCTCTGGCGAGCCTGGGAGAGAGAGAGAGAGAGAGAGAGAGAGAGAGAGAGAGAGAGAGAGAGAGAGAGAGAGAGAGAGAGAGAGAGAGAGAGAGAGAGAGAGAGAGATGAGGTTGTGAGTGAATGTTTTTTGTATACATGACAAGATAATCACTGATTATGTACAATGCATATGAAGCCTTCATTAGTGGATTTGGCTGCAACCAGTTTTGGACTTATGATTGAGTCTAAAC
>NC_135211.1:23205850-23233350 GCF_052324685.1 Brachyhypopomus gauderio | reverse complement strand
GAAAAAACAAAGACAGAAAAAACACTCCAAGAAGGTTTTCAAAAGGTATTACATATACAGCCAACTGAGGTTTGACCCCAACAAGTCTTATAATCTTGATTGCTATCTTATTAATTCACATTATATCAATTACACACTGCATCTCAACCATAATGGTCTGAAAGTCAGACTCAATATCCACAATAGAACATTTTTAAATGCTAGTGTTAAAAACTAATATCACTCCCAACCAATTATGAGATCCCCTAAAAACAGCTAACCAGAGCTGCTGTGTCATCAGTCCCTTCCTCTCATACCCCGCGTCCTGTTGGGAAGGGGCTAAGCCTCCACCCAAACCCCCATCCACACGGTCTGGTGCGCGCGGGACCGACGCCCACCTCACGGATGTCCCGCTGATGCTTGACACCGAGCTCCTCGCTCTTCAGCAGCTCCTTGCGGGCGGTGGCCAGTTCGGCCTCCAGCTCGGCCACGCGGGTCCCCAGGGCCCCCGCACGCTCCCTGCTCCCCGCCAGCTCCTTGCTGGTCTTGTCCAGGAGCTCCTGCAGCTCGACAGCGCGGCTGGCCTCGTCATGGACGTCGATGGAGCCGTTGGGCAGCCTCTGTAGGCCGCAGGAATGAGACGCCATTAGGGCCCGCACGCCTCCAATCCCGCACCCCACCCCCGCCCCGGCCCCCACCTGAAAGGCTTCAGCTTTTGCACCAACCATGAAAACGTTTGTGCCATCCTGGTTACTGAAAAGACACTCAGGAATTGCTTGATAAAATAACGAGAGGAATTCAGAGCACTAGTAAATGGTCAAATAGAGGATTCCTAGATGAACATTCTGCTTGTATGCTTTCTTTCTTATTTGTGTCATCCACAACCCCCCACAAACTGAAATGCACATCCAGCAGCAATATGTGCTAAGACAGTGAGAGAGTCCTCTCAACGGCTGGGGGAGTGGAGCCCTGCTGAACTGAGTGGCAGAAATGAGCCATGCACTCTGGACCTGATACACAGTGCACGGAGAGAAGAGAGAGGTCACGTTTGATCTGTGAGCAGGATGGCAGTTCACAGCAAGACGTTCTCAGTGTGTGCTTGTGTGTGCTCTCAAAACAAGACGTGGTCTCTGTGGACTGAAAGTTGCTTAATACTTGAGATGTTTCTGCTAGACTTCTTTCATTTTAAACCGTGATTGTGTGTGTGTGTGTGTGTGTGTGTGTGTGTGTGTGTGTGTGTGTGTGTGTGTGTGTGTGTGTGTGTGTGTGCATGTGGATGATGTGGGTAATCGGATGTTTTGATGCACCTCTCAGTCTAAAATGGAATTAATTTGCAGGCATTAATGAAACAAACCTACAGAGGAAAGGTTGTAGTGGGTAGTATGACTACTGGTATTTTAAACCTTTTAATCTGTTCTGTGTGAATTTTCATCCACTCTTATTATATTTAACTCAGTTAGCACATCCACACATCTGAAGTGCAGAAAATCTCATTTATAGCTTCAACTACAGTCTCCAGTGGGCAGTTCACAGATTTGGTGAATCTCTTTAGCCACTCTTCAGAACCCCTTCTCTTTATGGATCAACAGTGAACACCCAAGTGACTTCACTGACTTCATAACCTCGGAGGTTAACAGTAAACACCCAAGAGAAGCTTCATATCCCTTCTCTTCATTACCTCAAAGATCAACACCCAAGAGAATCTTCACAACCTTTCTCTTCATAATCGTGGAGATCAGCAATGGACACCCAGGTAAATCTTCAGAACCTTTTCTGCATACCTTCATGATCAACAGCGAAAGCCCAAGTGAATCTTCACAACCTTTTCTCTTCATAACTGCTGTGATCAATAATGAACACCAGAACGACTCTTTCAGGCTGCCTGCTTTGTGCGCGTGCTGAGCAACTGCTCTGTTCCCCAGCACTCCTCGCCCTCTGCCTCACACGCTTGGCCTTGTGGGACGCGTCCGTCGGCTCCTGGGGAGGCACACCCCTTGCCTGGGCCCAAATGGCCTTGGCGGGGACCGATCCCGCCACTCATCCATGTCAGCAATGTTATTATTGGACCTGGAATTCTAACTCCGCCTCCTCTGGACATATGCCAGACCTGCCTCTTCATTCTCTGAAAACACAAGCGTGTTGTGCAGCTGTGAGGCAGTGTGCATCCTCCCTGTCTCACTAGGTCCCTCCCAACACCCGTGGGCTGTTGTAGCATCTCTGGTTCTCCCCCAGTTACACACGACCCTCAAGCTTCTCTCAAAGGCATATAAGGTATTAACTTCTTACAAGCAAAGAGGATCCATACACAGGGGCTTGAAATGATTTGAATGCAAAGAAACCAGATGTTTGACGTTCTAAATCGAGTCTGGTGACCTAGACACTGGGAGAGGCTCACTAACTCTATTCTGCATGCCCTCTAATCACCAGCCAACAACCAACAATGTCGCAGCTTCGGCTTCTGTTTGTTTGTTTTCTAGAATTCCCATGAAATTAGACAGATTCCTTATCTGTTTATTTATAAGAGCCTTTAATGTAGGATGAATGTGTATCAAAGAAAGACTTTTTGTCACAGCACTCCAATCACTGCTAAGAGTGCTATGTAGACTGCATTGTAGACTTATATGTAGACATATATGTACTTAAATGTAAACTTATATGTAAATGTAGACTTCTATGTAAATGTAAATGTAAACAGCTGTAAAGATGTCTATGTACACATATATGTAGCCTTCTATGTAAACTGCTATGTAGATTTCTATGTAGATGTATATGTAGACTTCTATGTAGACTGTACCAACAGTAAGAGTTGTGATGAGACACTGAGGCTGTCACCAGATCACTGGGTCACCAACTGACTGCATTATAGCTTCATAACGATGCAGTAAGAATACAGCGGTAAAGCCAGGCCTTTGGACAACAACATGTGCTAATTGAACGCACTGATAATACCTGCTGTTGTTAATATTTCTGCTGCAGCAAGTCCCCGGGAAAGACGGTGATGAAAACACAACTTACATCAAAACAAATTCTCCTGCTGAGAGGAATTTTCGTTTTTAAAAGCCTGCCAATAGCTCAGCCGTTAAATGCGATCTTATAATTACAGCCCCTGCAACAGTGCGAGGTTAAACGATGAAACCGGCTCCAGCTTACGCTGCCTGATGATTTAAGATGAGACACGCCCCTGAAGGGCCGTGGCAGCTGGATCTGAGGTGAGAGGGAATAAGCACGAGAACGTGCACACTAAGCCAAATCGATAGTGTTCATTTACCCAGTCAATGAGAGGGTCTGCAGAAAGGCGTTTAAGCAGAGTGGGAACAACTGGAGAAATGTACTGCATTAGAATTTATATATTTATACACACACACACACACACACACACACACACACACACACACACACACACACACACACACACACACACACACACACACACACTCACACACACACACACACACACACACACACTCATACACACACACACACACACACACACACACACACACACACACACACACACTCATACACACACACACACACACACACACACACACACACACACACACATATATGCATGAGATGTAATCAGCATTACATGAGATGTAATCTGTTTCTCCATTACATTGGAGAAACCGAGAGAAGACTTGCTGATCGGTTTGTTAAACACCTTCGGACCATCAGAATTAAGGATGTCAATTCCAGTGTCAAGGCATTTTAATATTAATGGACATTGTATTAATGACATATCTGTTTGCATAGCCAGTTTTTGCTATGGCAATGAAATTAGGAAATTCAAAAAAATGATCTACATACACTAGTGGACCTTTACAACTACATGGAATTGAATATATATATATATATATATATATATATATATATATATATATATATATATATATATATATATATATACAGGATTAAATGTACATTACGAAATATACTGGATTATAAATTGGCATTGACGTGAGCATGATTTATGATTTGGTACAGTCTCTTGCACAGTGTCAGCAGGGACAGATTTTTTTATAATCCATAGTAACCCAGGTAACAGCTTGCGAAAATATGTGCTATTTGAAACCAAGCAAGATAAAGATATACTGTAGGTATTAGCATGTGCTGTTAGATAAAAACAGGAAAGATTATGTGGCATTTAGCTTGCATACTGTTATACTTAAAATAATGTTAATAGCAACCAAATAAAACAACTGAACACAGTGGTGTCTCAAAGTAAAGAGCAACCAACATACCTTCCATGTTGGCTTGGAGCCATCCACTTTGTCCTTAGCGTTCCCATCTGACTGTGCCTCCTTCCCCTGTCGTACCACGGCAAGCTGGGGACATGGACCACAAACATCATCCTTATTTAAGACTCTAGACAGTGAAATATGCTTAAATATTTAACAGAGCAACTCCTTCTGACTAGGGTGCTGGTCTGTTAACTATGAGTCCTGAGAGTTCAGGGGGCACACTATGGAAAGCCAAAATAGTCAAAATAGTCACCCCAAACCAAATGCATTTTATTTGTAAAATGGTGAAAAAGTAGTGTTTTGGAGGGACAGCAAAGTATGTCAAAGTTTTGACAGCCAATATAGTTGAATCTTTTTGTTCAGTCGCTCATAGGTCAGAGCAGATCAGTTCACTACAGATCATATCGACCAATAAACCAATGTTCACATTTCACCAGGGTGTTAATTAATTTATACAGCATGCAAGAAGATTATTAAGGGTGGCATGGCTTTGGCTGGAGTACCGTATGGGGAGCCTTTGACTATAAAAAGTTCAAAATCCTTGGACACAACTGAAGGACGGCAATGTATAAAGAATGTGGGAAACAAATTAAAGAAACTGGAACGACCACATCAAACTTCATAAAGCATCTGTCAACATACCCAGCTAGGTTTGTTTAGTTTACGCTAGCCACTTATCCACCAATACAGCAAATTTGTAAAATACATTGTAGATAAATTGTTACAGATAAGATTGCTATTACAATGTCTGTTATTACATAGTAATTACAATCTGTAATTAAAATGTATAATCACATAGATATTATTATGATGTGTAATTACAATGCATATTGTTATTATATATCCTTACATAGTATACATAATATAACTATTGTCATGATTAAAATTGAATGAAAGAGCTAAAAAAAAAAAAGAAACTAAAAGTCTAATGCTGATATTAGATCCCTATTCATCATAAAGACACATTTAAATGCCACAAAATATGGCATTTTTGATCAATGGCATCCTGAACTATAACAGTAAAGTAAAACGCCACAAAATGCCACTTTACTGGCCGGCTTACAAATAAAGCATGTTTGGTTTGCGGTGAATTTTGACTACTTTGGCATTCCATAACACTCAGACACTCTTTTTCCCATGGCTCAGTGCAGATTCTGAAGGTATGCTTGATCTGGAAAAGCAGGATTTTATGGCATTGCTTTTATTGGAAAAACAATACTTTCACCCACTTAAATTGTCAGAGTCACAGAAGAGATAAGATTAGAAGAATTGCCCATTTTGGAGAATTAAACTTATCATTTTGCTTAAAAGCGCCATGTTATTAAGGTATTAATTAACACTGGGAGGCAATTTACATATGAATCCACACATACAGGAGTTCAACACAGCAACATAATGAACGTGAACTAAAAAAGGGTGGAATTAAAATATGTAGATGAACATTTGCATGTTAGCGTTTTGATAAGGTATGCATGATTTACATATATTTATAAGAAGCTCTTTATAGCACCAGGCAGGAGTCTGCTGGACCACAACATGGTGCTGTCTTTATGCCCCAGTCAATGCTCTTACACCAAAGCTGATGGTCTTATAGTAACATTTAAAGCACATTAAAAACTCCTAAAGTGTGTAAGTACTGCAGTGTAACGAAGCGTGGAACTTTAGCTTGGCGTCCACTTCCTCAGTGTCAGGGGAGAGAGAGGAAACAAAGCAGAAGGAAGGACAGGGAGAGTGAGAGGAAAAGAGAGAGCAGAAGAGAGAAGCTGTGAGAATGGGTTGAGAGACAGAGAGATGATATGAGAAAAGAGACTGAAAGGCAGAGAAGATTTGAGAAAAGGCTGGGAGACAGAGAGAGAAGATGTGAGAAAAGAAGCGGAGAGACAGAGAGAATATGTGAGAATATAGAGAGACAAAGAGAGAAAATGTGAGAATAGAGGGAGAGACAAAGAGAGATGTGAGAATAGAGAAAGAGAGAGAAGATGCGAGAAAAGAACCTTAGGGACAAAGAGAGAAAAGATGTGAGAAAAGAGGGAGACAAATAGTGAGATGTGAGAATAGTGAGAGACAAAGAGAAGAGAAAGCCGATATTTGTGTGTTCTGGCACACATGATGTACTGCTGTGTTTCTTCCAGTGAGTACCACTGTACTGGCCAGCTCGTGTGGGTATTCTGCTGAGACTCCCATGAAGCTCTGATGTGTGTGTGTGTGTGTGTGTGTGTGTGTGTGTGTGTGTGTGTGTGTTTGCATGTGTGTGTGTATGAAAGAGAGAGATGTTAGGAGACATGAAGGTCTCTCACAAAACACAACCACACATGTCAGAGTGCCACACACACACACACACACACACACACACACACACACACACACACACACACACACACACACACACACACAGACAGACACACACACACACACACACACACACACAAACATACACGCACATTCTCTTTCTCACTCTCTCTCCCTGTCTCTCTCCCTCTCTTTCACTCTGTCTCCATCCCTAAGACCACCTGCAGATGAAAAGCAGATGCAAGCAAAACAGTATATCAGCACAGTGAATAATCTTTTGAGCACACATGCCACAGAACGTTAAATATTGAACTGTATTACCACTATTACACATAGAGAAGCAGAACTGGTGGACAGGGGAACTGGGGATGGGATATTACAGTGATTGGCCCCTGCTGAGAGCTAGGGTAAAAACACAGCAGGATGTCAGAGCCAGCCACATGGACTCTGATACACACACACACACACACACACACACACACACACACACACACACACACACACACACACACACACACACACACATTAGTATTAGTGTAACTGTGAGTATCATGTTGGGGTTTCATGGTTTTGTTTTAAAGATCAGGAATAAATAAATTTACAGAATACAGAAATCAGGAATACAATGACAAAGCCACACCCTTTTATTTACAACTGTCTCTGTAAGGGTTGCACCGCACACACACACAAACACACACACTGATACACACACACACACACACTGATACACACACATATAGAGTTAATGCTGAACGTCAGAGCTTAAGTGAAGTTAGATATCCAATCAAATGAACAAACAGACATTACATAGTTCACAAATGTGTGCTGTAAAATGTTTTGCTGTGAGTATGCTCTAATCATGGCACCAGATTGTCCTCCACATGGTCATTGTGTAGTGTTTTAACCTGAATTTCCAATTGGTACACAACTTTGAACACCCACTCACTACCTATTAGGAAGAATAGAGGAAATTATGCATAATGTTCTCATATTTGATGGCATTACTGAATCAATAAACTGTTTTCAAAACAAATGAACTATCACATCTGTTCATTTTAGAAAAGAAAAACCTCCAAGTGTTGTATTTGTATGTTGAAGTTATACCACTCCATAAGATGGAATGACCCATCACTGCCAGGCAAGTAGCAGATAACAAATGGTTAGATGTTAGACTCTAATTTCTGTCCCACAATTGCTAAATCCCCAACACGCTGCACACAATGACTAATTGTTTATATCTTTGCATGGGATGTTGGACAGCTCACTCTTTTGTACATATCTCACCACAAAACACACACACACACACACGCACACACACGCACGCACGCACACACGCACGCACGCACACACACACACACACACACACACACACACACACACACACACACACACACACACACACACACACACACCGTACCTCCTGAGTGGTGGTAGCCAGTTGCCCCTCCAGGGTGGTCACTCTCTCCAGAGCCACACGCAACCGCTCACGCACCTGTCCAGAAAACAACAAGCCAGGATCGCCCAGGCAACCACCCCAGCCAAGCACGTTCCATTACACGCAGTGATACCAGCAGTGCATTAAACAGATTATGGCTCAGATGGAACAGATGACAAAATTAGCAACAGATTAGGTGATTTGGACCAACATGAAAACTCAAGAGCAGAGGAAGTTAGAGGGTACATATCTAAGGTGTACCTTCTCATCCAGGGCCTTGTGATGCTCAAAGAGAGACTTCAGAGCCTTCAGAACCTCCACCTCGCTGGAAACGCCGGATGGAGGGGGAGCCTGCCTCTTCACCACAGTCATCCTCAGAGAACGCTCGTGACGGGATACCAAACACTCCAAATGTTCGAGCAGGAGCTGCAGAACACATGCGCACACACATATGCAGACACACACAAACATACACATGCACGCACACACATAAATCCAAACAACACTTTAAAAATGCAGTTTTAAGGAGAATTGTTTATTGTTCATAACATCATTAAAAATAAGAATCAAAAATGGAATTAAATTTTCAGAAATATTAAGCAAAGACTTGCAAACTGTCAAACACAAAGACAATCATTACTGTCTTGTGATTACTATGAATACAAGCAACTTGTACAAAACAACTTTTTTAGAGCATAAATAACTATTAAAAAGGCCCAGAGAGAAAAGCCTTAAAGCCCATCTGATTTAACATTAAAGACTTAGTCTGGCACACACAAACACACACCCTGGTGTTATTCCTCTCTGCTTTAAGCTCTGAGATCTCCTCCTCTTTTTCCAGAAGCTGCTCACGACATGTATTCAGCTCCTTTGTCAGTGTTGCAAACTCCTGCAGAGAGAGAGAGTGGTAGACAGAAAGAGAGAGAGTGGTAGACAGAAAGCAAGTCCGAGAAAGAGAGAGAGAAAAAATACAGAATGTAACTGCAGAATGTATAGAGGATAGTGTGCAATATGCATTCAGCATCGTTTAATATCTGGCAGAGGTGGGACCAAGTTAGTGTTTTGCAAGTCTCAAGTAAGTCCAAGTCTTTATCCTCAAGTCCCGAGTCAAGTCTCAAGCAAAGACAGTCAACTCAAGTCAAGTCTCGAGTCAAGACAAGCAACCGTCAAGTCAAGTCCCAAGTCTGAAACTTGGAATTTCAAGTCCTTACGAGTCTTTTTTTTTTACAGGCATCAACGCTTTACGAATGCTACGCTGATGCGTTTCTTTACTCGTTTTGTTGGTGTCCGCCAGCCAAAAGATGACAGATCATTTACATTTTATCTTCTCTTAATTACATAAATGTACTTAAACAAGAATGTTTCGTTACATCATTTTACACGAAAATAGCAAGCTTCATCGTAAGCAAGATGCTGTCATTACGAATGGTTATTCTAAACATTTGGATAAAAATGTTTAAATATAAACTAATAAAAGGTTAGGGTTATTTTTTCATTGTTTTCTGTTATTGTGGGGTCACGGTGTAGGCTACTATTGTTACCTGGAGATTCAGTGGGGTCACATATTCTGATGGCTGCCGTCAGAATTGGTGACCCCAGTTAAAAAGGCTCACCTGTACATCCCATTCATGATTTCTTTGTTGGCTGCAATGGTGAGGGGATGGTAAATCTTGTTTAAGTACATTTATGTAATTAAGAGACGATAAAATGTAAATATAAACATCTGTCATATTTTGGCTCGTGGACACCAACAAAACGAGTAAAGAAAGTGCATCAGCGTAGTTTACGTAGCATTCGTAAAGCGTTTGTGCCTCTGAACAGAAACTGTGAAATAGCGCCCCCTGTGGTCACAAAACTCGACGGTCACAGAATCTGGTGTAACGCCGGTCTGCGTCAGAAGGACGGAAATGAAATTAATGGGGCGCACTTTATAAATATTAATATGCGTTTTAAAATTTAGATTTGGGGTAAAAAAAATCAAGTCTTTGCAAGTAAACAGGTTCAAGTCCAATTCAAGTCCCAAGTTATTGGTGTAAAAGTCCAAGTCAAGTCTAAGTCTCTGAATATTTTTTCAAGCCAAGTCAAAAGTCTTAATATTAATGACTCGAGTCTGACTCGAGTCCAAGTCATGTGACTCGAGTCCCCACCTCTGATATCTGGGTTTGTGTCCATGCTCAGTTTCCCATGGAGAACAGCGGTCAGAATGTGATGTTCTAGAAAATGACTGACAATAACAATTAGGACTCTGTTTTCAAGAAAGTCTTGAGCACAGTCACACTTCCAGGCACACTTCCTGCTAGCCTAAACTTCCCGTGTAACAGCCTTGATTTATTCAGCCGTTTCCTCAGCTCAATTGTCCACTACCCATAATCCCATAGATGCTACCATAAATCTTAATTTAATGGACTTCAGGTGGTTATTACCACTTGCTTAGATGGGGGCGTGTCTGCCAGTTATCCCTCCCTCAGTCCAGTCCCCTGACAGTACCCAGCATCGAGGTCCCCTGACAGTACCCAGCATCGAGGTCCCCTGACAGTACCCAGCATCGAGGACCCACCCTCCCCATCCCTGGCACACTCTCATGGGGACTCTAATCTCAACACCGCCGCTCTGTTCATCCACACTGGGTCGCACATTGGGCCGCTAAACACACTAAATTTCACCCAAATGTCTTGATGCAGTTTTTGGAAAAAGAAATGTCAAATTTGTTTTTGTTTGTTTATGGTGATTTGACAAAGCACCATCTGAGATCTCTGAACCCACCAACATGGCCATGTGTAATAGGTTCACCACCGCCATCCGTCTCTCTTGTGTTGAGCCGAACAAGAAAAGATAAAAACCCAGTGAGTGTTTTTGTTGTGGGGTTATTTTTGTTTAGTTTTTTGTCGAGAGGCATGTCACTGTGCTTCCTGACGCAGGGGAAACATAAAAGAACATGAACCCCACTGCCCCACTGACGTTCTCCTGGATGCCTTTCCGGTTTGTACGGTATTAGCAACGGAGGGACAAGGACAGGAAATAGGGAGGGTTTCATAGGACGAAGGCCTGTAACAAGAGAACAGAAGGGACACTGCGGGGATAGCATGGGGGCACAAAGAGGCATTTCACATGTATCAGTCCCATTGCCTGTTCACAGTCCATACGGAGACGTCTCTGTGGTGTCTCTATGTCTTAGTGCCTCTATAGTCTAGGCTGAAGCCATCACAGCCCTGTCCTGCCTTCATGAGAATAACGAGCTCAGTTCATGGAGTGCTTTTTTACAAACCCTAGGATGTTTAATGAAAAAGGGAAAAAGAAGTAGATCTCAGGGAAGAATGACACATAAAGAGGAGGAAAGGTTAAAGTTGAACGTTGAATAAAGGTCGGCTGTGGAACGTCGTGTGTTCGTTTTAGCAGGGCTGCGTTTGGGCTGACTGCGCTCATCCTGCTCAGAAAAACGCAGGGAGTTGAGAGGCACGAGAAGTCGAGAAGCTCGTCTGTCGAGAAGCTGCCCAGCTGAAGTGAGTGCAGGAATGCCAAGGAGCCACAACCTGGATCATCAAGTTCATCTGATTTTGTGACAGGCAAAAGTGATAGACAAGCCAGCTCAAGCCCAGAAGCAGATGAGGCCTTCAATCACAGAAAATACCTCCCAAATGAAAACCCCCTCTCCCCTTTGTGTACATATATGGAATATATATATATATTACACGCTAGCCACACTCTAGCCATACGCTGATCATACACTGGCTACACACCAATGACACGCCAGCCATCTTTGTATTTGGGTTTTGATCATCACAGTGATGTTTAGATGGTGTCAACAGTACCGAAGCTTTGGAAACAGTTGGATTTCCCCTTCAAGTTGGGGAACAAGACCCAGATTTGGTGGAAAGTTCTCATCACACATTTTTGCAGAGACTGAGCTTTCACTACAAACACATCTGTTCTAGTCCAACAAACCAAAATGCCATTACAACTCCCCTGACTTTTGCTCTGACTTTCTTCAACTTTGTATTCCTTAGTTCCCCTCATCTCTCTCTCTCTCTCTCTCTCTCTCTCTCTCTATGAAGCAGTCCTTAGTAAAGCCACTCTTAATCGCATTACTGCTGTAAATAGGAGAAACTGGAGACCTGACGTTTACTAAATAAAGCTTCCTGTATCTGGGCAGCCTTGTGCTTCATTAACAAGTCTCTTACCAAATATTTCTACTCCAGTTCTCCTCTCTGTTATATCACAAAGACATGAAGAATGCATTGATTTGCCACTAATTAGATTTCTTGACCTAACGGCAGTGAATGAGAGTGAATGATTTTGCAGAAGAAAATAATTTCTCTACCTTAATTGATGCATCTAATAATAGCTGCTCTGTTCAGAAGTATAGACCGGTTCGTAAACCCCACCGGAGTGGGGCCGTTATCAGCCCCGAAGATTTATGCCCAAACCGGGCCCACAAAAAAAATTCCCATCCAAGCGTCTGAAAGTGGAGATTGAGGTGAAGCGCCCATGGGATCAGCCTCTCCAGATCAGCCTCTCCAGATCAGCCTCTCCAGATCAGTCTCTCCAGCTCTGGCACCTTCTGCATCTGCCCTTAATAATTTTCAGCTGAAAAATGTGATGAGTTTTTAAAATCCTACTTGAACAACTCCAGAAGTGGGACGGCCTTAGTGTCTTAGTCTGGTTTAGATCTCATCTTAATGAGCATGATTGTTATGTTGCATTAGTCACTGCTTTTCACATCAAAAAACAACTTGCGATGCCCCCAGGGATAAATTCTTGGGCTTTTACTCACTGTTTGAATGCATATGTGATATACAGACATGGATGTCTAAGAATTTCTTGCACCTAAATAAAGAGACTGAGCTCCTTGTTCCTGGTAGTGATCCTGGGTTGCTCAGAGACATTTCATCCCTGTATACCATCCTGAGGAGCCTCAAACCTTCCTGTTCAGATCTGCGTTTCTTAAAGGAATTTCTGATTTTATCATTTTATTGAATGATTTTATTTAATTAGGATTCGATTACATTTTATATTTGTTTTCTTCTATTTATAATTATTTGAATTGTTCAGTTACATTTTTATAACTTTTTATTTTACTTTTAATTTTTTCATAATTTTTTATTGTCTATAATTGTGACAGGCAGGGAGTGCAGAATAAAATGGAAGCGATCACGCCAAGTCTCAGGGAAAAAGGAAGGTTTAATGAAGACCAAACCAAAAACCCATGACGCGAACCGAATTAAAGATATAATGACCAGCAGTCAACTGGTACAAAGACAAGACATATATAGACAAACAAATGACCCTCAGGTGAGACAGACCATGGGCCCCGCAACAACAACACAACGCAAGACAACTGCCGCTGTGGACGGGTCCGACCAGTAGGGGGCCTGCCGTACCGTGACAATAATTTGTCTGTAAAGCACTTGGAGTTGCATGTATGTATGAAAGGTGTATACAAATAATGAATATATATATATATATATATATATATATATATATATATATATATATATATATATATATATATATATATATATATATATATTATAATGATGCATCTCTGTGCAGAAAGTCAGAGACTTTGGCACTGTGTTCGGTGATGCAAATCCTCATCTATTCAAGTAACCATCGCTCTCTTACCATGCTGCTCAGGATCTTCTACATGTATGGAAAGAATTCCCAGCATGCATTTCAGTATCTCGACAGAACGCAGTACAGTGTGGGGGAGGGATGCACCATTACAAGCACAGGGCTTTTTAAATTGGCCTTCCAATCTGGTTCTTAAGCCAAGATCACATGGTCACATTCATTTTCATTATTATTATTATTGCAGCTACATGCTATGGCACATGTGAGTACTGTGCCCTCTGTAATTGCATCAGAGGTCAAATGACCTTTGAATCATTGGGAAGTGTCATGTGTGGTCACTCCATCACACACACTCATTAATCACTGCACTGCAGAAAGGGCAAAGATGTCTGGTGTAGCTCAGAGGTTAATGTATATAGATGGAATGTCAAAACAGTGTAACAAACATACTGACTGATTTGGGACATTAATATGGTGTTTAATTTTATTTGATGATGATGGTATGTTGTCTGTAAGCTGAAGGTGTGGCAGAAGATATTATGCAATGTAATTATGTTTTTCAGCCACACCCTTTTACTAGAAAAACAATTGATCATTGATCATTTATGGGTAGAGAGAGAGAGAGAGAGAGAGAGAGAGAGAGAGAGAGAGAGAGAGAGAGAGAGAGAGAGAGAGAGAGAGAGATTTCCAGAGAAACAGGACATTTTGGACAGGATATCAGCACATCCATTAGTATTAAAATGCCTTACAACTGGAAATGACTAATACTTAATCCTGATGGTCTGAAGGTGTTCAACAAAACAATATCTTGGATTTTTGAATACCTTCAGACCTTAACAATTAAGTGTTTGTTTATTAATGACATGTGTCTGCATTGGCAGTTGTTGGCATGGCAGCAAGTCCAAATACAAATATACATCTGACATGTCAAATGTGAAGATGATTCCTGAGAATTTGAATTCATAATTTGAATCATTTTAAGGTTGCCAAGACACCATGAAATCATAATGAACAGTTTTGCTGAAAGGACGTATTCCACACTTCTGCTGTCTGCCTGTGTTTCTGTCTGTCTGTGTTTTATGAATGTCTGTGTTTCTGTCTATCTCTCCTCTCCCAAAAGCCCATTAATTAGCTGTTAATGGGGTGCTTTGTGTGAAAAGGTAGTTTTTCTTCTGGAATGAAAGGGGAATAGAATGGCTTGGTTAGATGTGCAGAAAATAGTTCTGGGTAAGTCCACACTCACTACAGTCCTTCTGATGAAGGTCACCTGGCCCAAAGGTATGTCTCCAGCTCAGCTAGGGTGGGGCCACTCAATGCCGATATGTGTTTCCCCAGTGGACTCCATGCCCAGTTAAACATATGTAACATAATAGCAAGGCAGGGCAAGCCAGACCAGTTTATGTGTTGTGGAGCCAAGATCCTGGAGTTCTTCCATTACTAATGCTCCAAGGGTTGCTTATGAGCATACACACACACACACACACACACACACACACACACACACACACACACACACACACACACACACACACTCTCTCTCTCTCTCTCTCTCTCTCTCTCTGTCTCTCTCTCTCTCTCTCTCTCTCTCACACACACACACACACACACACACACACACACAAACACACGCACATGCACAAACGCACGCACACACACAAACACACACACAAACACACACACACACACACACACACACACACACACACACACACACACACACACACACACACACACACACACACATACACACACACACTTACACAAATCTAAATAATTATAAGGAAATCACTAGTTCCCAGAGTGCAGGAGCAACATACACACTTGCACATGTGCAGCATCTTCTGAGCACAGCCTGGATACCGTAACCCAGGAGACCGTTTATAGCACCTCTACATCGTCCACGTCACGTGGCCCCGCGCCACACGTGCACTCAGCCATTCTGACAAAAAAAAAACGTGCGTGAAGGAAAATTGCCAGAAAAAAATTAAACTGAGTCATGCAGCCATGGCGACGACACCAGATGGTTTGACTAAGTAACGGATGCAGTGCGAATGATCAGAGTGACAGAAACCGTCCTAATACAACTGCTACATACATGTACAGGCAACATCACCTTGTGGTATCATTGGGCATTGCCAGTGTAGGATGTAGGTCAGTTATACCAGTGGTGGGAAGTGGGACAGTGTCTCAGTGCAGTGAGGCTGCCATAGCTCAGAATAGAACCACATGTCCACAGCAGCAGTAGATTTGCTTTCAAGAAATTCGGTCCTGGTTTTTTTAACAACTGAACTAAGTAGTAGTTAAGGGGCCAAAGTGACCATAATGATCTGATCATCCTTACCTCTGTGAGACCACAGACATGCACAGTAGTGGGGGCAGATGAGACCAAAGCTACAAAGACTAAAATTTGGTCAACAAACAGAACATTTTGCAAAGCCCCATTAAAATACTAAAAAAAAGACAGCAGCAAAAATATGTATTAGTTGGTAATGAGACAGTCTGGTTGATGATTAAACATTTGAATCCATTCACAGCTGCAGTCCCATCGTGCAGAAGTGAACACATCTGTCAGTCAGCAAAGGAAAAGATTTTACAGAGCTAAGCTAAGAAGGTCATGACGGACGTCTAGCTAACATGACATGACATTTGAATACCTCAGGTACATCTGTAAATCCTTCCCTCCAACAACATTAGGGCTTGACTTGTGCACAATTCATTGGAGGGTAGAGGGAGATTTGAGAGCCATCAATCAACTACAAGCACTGACTGTCCTACAGGTGAACAGCCAATCACGTATAAGCACCTACTCTCCTACAGATGAGACAGCCAATCAGATACAAGCACCAGTTGTCCTAGAGGTGAGACAGCCAATAAGGTACAAGCATTCATTTATCTATAGGTGATAGAGCCATACTATACTACAGGTGAGAGAGCCAATCAGCTACAGGCACCCGCTGCCCTACAGATGAGAGAGCCACTCAAGTACAATGATCCAATTCCCTACAGGTGAGACAACCAATCTTGTATAAGCACCCAGTGCTCTACAGGTGAGACAGCCAATCAGGTGCAAGCAACCATTGCTCTACAGGTGTGAGAGCCATTCAGCTACAAGCATCCACTGCCCCACAGGTGTAAGAGCCATTCAGCTACAAGCACTCACTGCCCCACAGGTCCTGGAGTTCTGCTCCACTGCACTCTTCTACTCGGAGGGCACCACAGGCCTGGAAGGCTGACTCATCATTATCCTTTAGTCATGCTGTTGAACAGCCGAGCCATGCCCGAGGCTGCCCTCGTGTGTGTGAACACGTACTAGTGAAGCTTCTCCTCCACCCCGCGCAAATGCAGCTTGATGTCAGCGCCACGGCAACACCTGCCCTCACAAATCTGTCATTTAGGCATCACCAGAGTGGCATGCTGAACTTTTGGTGTGTGGAAAACAGGTGTCATCAGGAAGCTCCTCTTTAACACACACGCATGCACGCACGCACGCACACACACACACACACACACACACACCCGCACCCGCACACCCGCACGCATGCACGCACACACACACACAAACACACACACACACACACACTCACACACACACACACACACACACACACACACCCGCACACACACACACACACACACCCGCACCCGCACACACACACACACACACACACCCGCACACACACGCACGCACACACACCCACACACACACACACACACACACACACACAAACACGCACACACACACACACACACCAACCCACACCCACACACACACCCGCACCCGCACCCGCACACACACACACACACACACACACACACCCACACACACACCCACACACACACACACACACCCGCACACGCACACACGCACGCACGCACACACACACACACACACACAGATATGTATCTAGTGATGCTAGGAGCTGCTGCAGTTGAAGGGAACATTAACAAAAATGATCAAACCTGCATTTTTAATTCCACAATCAACATCACTTATTTCATTTTACCACAGGAAGACTAGTGATGGAGGGTGCTATTACTAGAGAAACCACATGTTCACAACATCGTCAATAATAATATCATGAACCGATCTGAGGTGGTGTCTTTAAAAGAGGACATATCTGGGTAAAAGAGGACGTCTGGTCACCCTACCTAAACACAGAAAGATCTTCACATATACAATCTGTGTAAAACTTTATGTAACGTATTGACCAGACAGAGAGGGATCCAACTGCGGAAGTACACCGCTTTTATTCAAATGAGTCACGTTTACAAGAAACGGCACGAGTATCACTAGCGCTAGGCACAGTAATAACAGCAGCGTTTTCGTGGGATGGTCAGGGCGGTCCAGGGTCATAACGGGGGGGCAGAATCCGGGAGGTACAGGAGGGCTAGGCAGGAGGCGAGGTCTGGAGAGAAAGCAAGGGTCAAAGCACAGGAGATCGAACAGGCAATGGAAACGCTTGGTATGCTGCATGGGAACGGCAATACTTCGCGACGAGGAAGTGGTGGGAAGGTGTATATATGTGACTGAAAAGGGGGCGTGGTAATTAGTAGCAGGTGTAGCTGGGAGGGACATATCAGACGGCATTCCTTACAGTACCCCCCCTCAAAGGAGCGTCTCTTGACGCTCTACGACGAGCCAGGGGTCGACCACGGCGTCGGGGTGCCGGAAAGTTAGGGTGCGCAGCGTGGAAGTCCGCGATCATAGTGGGGCAGAGAACATCCCTCGCAGGGATCCAGGCACGCTCCTCGGGGCCATATCCTTCCCAGTCAACCAGGTATTGGAGACCTCCGCGTCAGCGTCGGGACTCCAACAATTCCCGGACTATATAGGCAGGACGAACATCTATGTTCAGAGGGTCCGGAGGCTTGGCAGATACGGGAGGAGTGGTGAAAGGGCTGTAGTGAACCGGTTTCAGGAGAGAGACATGGAAGACAGGGTGAATGCGGTAGTGTGTAGGTAAGAGGAGTTTATACGTAACTGCGTTGACTCTGCTGAGTATCTTAAACGGTCCGATGTAACGTGGGCTGAGTTTTTTGCTCCGGTGTTTCAGATTAAGGTCCCGTGTCGATAGCCATACCCTCTGTCCCGGGTGATAGATCAAAGCAGGAAGACGACGGCGGTCTGTGTTGAGCCGGCGCGTATGTAGGGCGCAACGCAAATGAACATGTGCCATTTCCCAGGTGCGGGCACTGCGCTTCAACCACTCGTCCAAAGCCGGAACTTCGGCAGGCGTCTTGTCCCAGGGAAAGAACGCAGGTTGGTAACCATAAACGCATTGAAAAGGAGTGAGTTTAGTGGCGGAGTGTACAATTGAATTCCGGGCATACTCTGCCCATGGGAGGTACTTATGCCAATCGTGTTGGGAGACGCAATACTGGCGCAGAAACCTCCCTAACTCTTGGTTGTATCGCTCTACTTCACCGTTAGATTGGGGGTGGTAACCCGAGGTTAAACTGACTGTGATACCAAGAAGCTTGCAAAACTGTTTCCAAACTCGGGAGGTAAACTGCGTCCCTCTATCAGAGACGATATCTTCAGGTAAGCCGTATATGCGAAAGACATAATTAAACAGATCAAGAGCTGTTTCCATGGCTGTGGGTAGCTTCGGGCGTGGAATTAGACGACACATCTTAGAGAAACGGTCTACAATCACCATTATCACTGTGTTACCTCCTGATGTGGGCAGATCAGTGACGAAGTCGATCGCGAGGTGTGTCCAAGGTCGGAGAGGAATGGGCAGAGGAAGGAGTTGTCCCGCGGGAAGCGTACGGGGAGTACGAGACTGGGCACAAATGGAGCATGCCAGAACGTAATCACGTATGTCATCCTCCCAGGATGGCCACCAGTAACGTTGTGAAATAAGATATCGTGTGCGTGTGATACCTGGATGGCCTGTGCCTGCTGTGTCGTGGGCGAGTTGGAGTAAACGCCCCCGGAGAGAGACGGGCACATACTGCTTACCCTCAGGACATTCATCTGGACTAGGATCAGTGCGTAGAGCTTCGTCCAGTTCTTCTTGTACGTCCCATCTTATGGCTGCGAGGAAGCAGGAATCTTGCAGAATTCGCTCAGGTGCTTTGACTGCCTCGTCCTTCTCGTAGATCCGTGAGAGTGCGTCAGCCTTGACATTCTTAGACCCCGGTCTGTAAGATACGGTGAAGCGAAAACGGGAAAAGAACAGTGCCCACCGGGCTTGTCGTGGATTTAGGCGTCTGGCCAACTTCAAGTACTCGAGATTCTTGTGGTCAGTATAAACTATAAAGGGATGTTCCGCTCCTTCCAACCAGTGACGCCATTGTTCAAGAGCGAGTTTGATGGCCAGGAGTTCTCGGTTTCCGACATCATAGTTCATCTCAGCAGGTGATAATTTTCTGGAAAAGTAGGCGCAGGGGTATAACTTAAGGGGGTTCCCCTGCCGTTGTGAGAGAACAGCGCCTACTCCTACTTTAGAGGCATCTACCTCCATGATGAACTGGAGCTGTGGGTCGGGAAGATGCAGAATGGGAGCGGACGTGAAAGCCTTCTTGAGGAGTGAGAATGCTCGGTCCTCTTCGGCCGTCCAGATGAAGCGCCAATTTCCCCCACCCCTTAAGAGATTAGTCAGAGGGGCTGCTAACTAGGGCTGTCGCGGTGAAAGAATTTCCCCTGCGGTTATTTATGGTGGCTCAACACCGCGATATGCGGTATGACGCGATATGCGTCATTTGTCGTCTAAAATCTTAATTTTAGAGCTATATAATTGTTTTATTGTTTTTATTGTAAAGGGGTTCTTATTGTTTTTAAAGAAGAAGACACAGTTTTAAGAGCAGTTAAATATGTGTTTATTGTCAAATAGAGAACACAGAAGTCAAATGAGATGCAGTAAGAACCCATGCTCTTTCGCTTTCTTAAAAGTGTAGGGTAAATATTTTAAACGAGATTTTAAACACAAAAAGAGAATTTAATAAATAAATCAATAAAACGAAATCTTTCCTTAACCAGAAGAATAACGTCTCAGCTTAAACCTGAGTTGTCACGTCCCTGTTGCGCGCTAAGAAAACCAACATATTCACCTTATGTGGTTTCAGTGAGGAGCGGAAAGGGCTAACAATATTCCCGGCAGTACTAAAAACTCGCTCTGATGGTGTGCTTGTTGCACAAATGCACATGTACTTGCGGGCAAGTTTGCAGAGCAGAGGAAATCTAGCCTCATTGACGCGCCACCAGGCGAGTGGATCTGCGTGGATTTGACTTGAACCCGAAATGCTCTCAAACCGGCGAAGTCGCGTTTTGTTTTTTGACCAGAGCATCTGCCGTAGTTTCCATCTTTGAAAAAAGGAGACGGATTGTTGATCAGCCGCACCGGATGATAACAGGGGGTTGATGGGAAAATGACTTTAACTCTTGCACAGGCACTTTCCCCTCGCATGGGAAAAAACACAAATATTGCGGTTGTTGCGGTTAATTCCCGTACGTTGCGATTTTCTCGTCAATAGCGCGGTATTGCTATACTGCGGTTATCGCGACAGCCCTACTGCTAACTCACCAAAACCACGGATGAAACGGCGACAGAAGTTCGCAAACCCCAGGAATCTTTGCAATTCTTTCGTGGAGCAGGGCGTCGGCCACGTCGTGACAGCCTCCACCTTTCCAGAATCCATGGAGATCTGACCAGGGGAGAGAGTACACCCCAGGAACGTCATCGATGAGCGATGAAACTCGCACTTCTCTGCTTTTACATAGAGATTATGTTCTCGTAGGCATTGTAGTACAGCAGAGACGCGTCGGACGTGTTCCAAGACAGAAGGGGAGTAAATCAGGATGTCGTCAATATAAACGAATACAAATTTATCTATCATATCGCGGAAGATCTCATCCATGAATGCTTGGAATACGGAGGGGCTGTTTGTCAGTCCATACGGCATTACTAAGTACTCGTAGTGCCCTCTGGCGGTAACAAAGGCAGTCTTCCACTCATCGCCCTCTCTGATACGGATCAGGTTGTAAGCACTCCGTAAATCCAGCTTTGTAAACACGTTAGCTCCCATAAGGCGTTCTTGTGACGCGGAGATAAAAGGGAGAGGGTACGCATACTTGGATGTAACGGCGTTCAGGGCACGGTAATCGATACAAGGACGCAATCCCCCATCCTTCTTTTCGACGAAGAAGAAACCGGCCGCTACTGGAGAAGTGGAGTGTCGAATAAACCCTTTCTGCAGAGCTTCAGTGACATAGGACTCCATCGCCAGATCTTCAGGACGTGACAGAGGGTAAGGTTTTGTCCTGCGAGGTAAGGGGGCTCCAGGTAAAAGGTCTATTGCGCAATCACAGGGACGATGAGGAGGCAGATGACAGGCGCTATCCTTGTTGAAAACGTCAGCGAAGCTTCGATACTGCTCCGGGACGACGTCAGACAGAGGAGAGTCGGGGCTTTCCACCGAGGAGGACCGGAGGGGTAGGTGCATGCATTCACTGAGGCAGCTGGCCTTCCACCGTATGAGCTCACGTCTTTTCCAGGAGATTTCCGGGTCATGCGTAGACAGCCACGGGAATCCGAGTATGATGGGATCTCGGGGTGTGGAGATGAGGAAGAATTCCCGCATTTCACTGTGGAACAGGCCTACTCGCAGTTCAACGGGACAGGTACGAAGCGTTATTATACCCTCGCCTATAGGTTGACCGTTTAGCGAATTCACCTTCAAGGGAGGTTCGACAGGTAAGACGGGGAGGTGTAGGTGATGGGCTAGATCCCGATCTATAAAATCACCGGCAGCTCCCGAATCAACCAAAGCTGACAGGTGCGTGACTATACCTCCCCAGGATATTTGTACGGGTAGGTTTACTTGGTTGTCTCTTCGGGTAGCTAGTACGGACTGACACATAACTGGGGATCTACCCAGCCGCAAGGACTCGTCAGCAGCATGAAGACTGGTGTCACACGTCTGGGATGGCGGTGTGCAGGATGCGACGAAGGGGGAGTCAACACTATTTGGACGGTAAGTTCTCAACAACTTGTCAACTTGTATGGCAGCTTGGACGAATTCTGCTAACGTGAGGGTTTCACTCCTGCAGGCGAGTTCGACCTGTACGTCCGTTTTCAGACCGCGGCGGAATACCGTTTTCAGGGCCGAGTCACTCCATCCACTCCCTGTGGCCAGTGTGCGGAACTCCCTTGCATAGTCGGCTGCACTTCGTTGTCCTTGTTGGAGTTCGTAAAGTCGGTCCCCAACGTCACGGCCGTCTGCGGGATGATCGAAGACAGCTCTGAACAAGGCAGTGAACTGATTCTCGGACTGGAGAGCTGGGTCGTTAAAGTTCCACAACGCTGTGCCCCAAGTACCTGCTACACCCGAGAAACGACAGGATGAAGTGAATCTTCTGCTGTTCGGTTTGGAATCGGGCAGGGTGGTATGTAAAGTATATAGAACACTGCATGAGAAAATTTCGGCAGCGGTCAGGAGACCCATCGTAACGCTCAGGTTCTGCCACGGGGACGTTCATGGTTGAAGAAGCAGCAGCGGTGACCAGACGGACAGTTTCCTGGAGCGTAGTGAGGTTTACCCCTTGATCCTGTACGATCTTCGCGAGTTGGTGAATCGTCTCGGTGAGTGTCGTAATGGTAACTTCTGCTGGATCCATGTTATAGGCGAAGTATTCTGTAACGTATTGACCAGACAGAGAGGGATCCAACTGCGGAAGTACACCGCTTTTATTCAAATGAGTTACGTTTACAAGAAATGGCACGAGTATCACTAGCGCTAGGCGCAGTAATAACAGCAGCGTTTTCGTGGAATAGTCAGGACGGTCCAGGGTCATAACGGGGAGGCAGAATCCGGGAGGTACAGGAGGGCTAGGCAGGAGGCGAGGTCTGGAGAGAAAGCAAGGGTCAAAGCACAGGAGATCGAACAGGCAATGGAAACGCTTGGTATGCTGCATGGGAACGGCAATACTTCGCGACGAGGAAGTGGTGGGAAGGTGTATATATGGGACTGAAAAGGGGGCGTGGTAATTAGTAGCAGGTGTAGCTGGGAGGGACATATCAGACGGCATTCCTTACACTTTAAATGTAAGAAATTATATCTAAAGAATTTATTTGGGGCAGTTTACTTTTTTAACCAAAGAAAAAGCTCTCATGGTAAATATGGCTGCTTTTTGAACCTTTTCCCTGTTCAAGTCATTTGATACAGCATCAGATGTGTTGAGGGTGGGGCTCTGTTCTGCCCCGCCCATTCTGAACATGTTATATCTGCAGTTTATAGCTGTATTTCAATGTATTTGATATCGATAAGTTTTCTTCAAGCCATCACCTTCTACGTATATACATTTTGGGAAAACAACTATATTAGGTTTTGATGTGATAATTTTAATATTCATAAATATGTGATTCTAATAGTGTAGTTTATTTCTAATTATTTGCCATATAATGTAATATGTAATAATTATAAATGAACACTGCGCTGATAACTGTCTTTTAATTACTTTGCGCTGTATTACATGTGTGCTGCAGCAGTGTGTAGCAACATGTGAGCGGTCTGAAGCGTGGTGTACGTTAGCGGCGTATGGCAGAGCAGGAGAACACAGATGAACACTGAAGGCTTCGCCAGGCTGCACACAAGCTCCTCATAGCTGCAAGTAGATGAAGTGGATCTGCTATCATCAATCACTCCCACGCAAAGTTCATTTAGAGCTCAAAACAACAAATCTTCCGCTGATGGCATGCCAGAGTCCTTTCAGAGAGGCAGGCGGCATGAATGTCCCCGGCCCTGAGCCCTTGTCCCCTACCATACACCCCCACTGCCACCCCCAAATCCCAAATGTGAGAGTCCTGTAGTCCTGCAGTCCTATAATCCCACAGTCCTGCACACCTGTAGTCTGAAAACCCATAACACCAGGCAATGCATTGCACCACACACACACACACACACACACCCACCCACACACACACACACACACACACACACCCACCCACACACACACACACACACACACACACACACACACACACACACACACACACACACACATGCGTGTGTTTAGAGTCCATCTTGGCTTTAATCAGTAAACTTACACACATGCTGCAGAACTGGTCTTAAACCTAGAGTGACCCCACACAGTAGCAAAGAGAATCTGCACAGGGGAAAACAGCAAAAACACACCCTAAAGAGTGAACACGAAAGCCACGCCCCCACGCTGATCTCATCGTAAAGTGTAAAGGTCTGCAGTGACATCGTTCCAGCTGAGCTGTGAGTGACAGATGGGCTGCTGACGGATGTAGCGGACACACCCCCCACCCCCCACCCCTCTTCCCTCCACCCAACCGCAGACCCCCACGTTCAGGACACCCGCTGCTGCTGAAGTGACTGCACCATGTCACACATCGCCTCCGCACCCCCGGCTCCTGCCCGTGCCGTGGGCAACTGCTGCTCCACTTACCCCATGCAACTGGCTAGGACAGAGTTCTCTGTAGGGCTGGTGCGATACGGACCAGCACGCTGCATCACGATATTTGTATGCATGATATTACTTGCAGATGACAAAAGATGCAGGCATACGGATAGCTGCATGAGTCTAGTGAGGAGGTGACACTCATTAGTTTGATGGGGTTGTGTCAGGATGCTAATGGAACAGCAGGAATCTCAGACTGGTCAGTGTGTTGGCGTATGGTTGTTAAAGCAACTGTTTGTTGACAGCACTGATGTTGCTGTTTTTAGTGATATGATATCATGGTTAAACACAGAGATCACTAGCAAATATTATATCAGGAATCTGCATTGCTATCTTGTGTTTAATAATTAATTTTTGTTTTTGAAAAACAGGCAGATAAAAAAGAGTAATTAGAAATAAAATTCTACAAATTACACACACACATAAAGAAGAGGAATGTAACCTATGAATGTCTCGTAGTTTCTGTGGAACTGTTCCCTATAGCATATTGTAGCATAGCATATTCGTATCCTGTTATGCACATACCTTCAGGATGCAGTAAGAAGACACTGGCAGCAGCACACACACAAACACCAACAACAACACCGCAAGTGTTCGCACAGAGACAGACTGAGGCCCTGCGGCTCCTACCTGCCACATGTATGTGGTCAAGTGAACCCCATTCTGCAGGTGAATCTTCACGGAAGGTGTGTTCATGTCGGCAAAATCATAGCAAAGCCCAGCTCAAACCTTTAAGCACTACAGGCAGCATGGAGCGAGCGAGAGAGAGAGAGAGAGAGAGAGAGAGAGAGAGAGAGAGAGAGAGGGAAAGAGAGAGAGAGAGGAAAAACGAGAGAGTGTGGAGTGAGAAAAGTGGAAAAGGAAGGAGAAATAAACCGCAAGTAGCTTCCTCCCTTCATCCCTAAATCCTTGATGGATGACAGAAAGATGGAGAATAAATGATCTCCTCCATCACCATGGTGCCTATGCAGCCGTGTGAAGCAGAAGCATAATCCCGCAGACCAGGAGCAGGACACAGGACCTGTCTGCTCCACCCGCCGAGATAAACGACCAGGAGGCGAGAGATGGAGGAGCAAGAGGAGGGTAGTGATGGAGTAAGAGAGTGAGATCTGAGAAAGAGGGAGAGAAAGAATGAGAATGAACAGGCTGAAAGAGGGAAGATTGATTCAGTGTTTGGCGTGAGTGTAAGAGTGAGTTCATATGTGTCAGTGTGTGTGTGTGTGTGTGTGTGTGTGTGTGTGTGTGTGTGTGTGTGTGTGTGTGTGTGTGTGCGTGCGTGCGTGCGTGCGTGCGTGTGTGTGTGTGTGTGTGTGTGTGTGTGTCTGAGCATGTCTGTGCATCTGATAGCCAAGGCCTTGCAGACATTAGGAGAAGAGGAGTTCAGATGGCATTGAAACCGTCTGACCAACTGACTTTCCCCAAAACATGCAATCATTCCCACAAACCGGACCAAACAGGGTCTCCTGCAAACTTGTCAGTGCAACAAGTTATTGATACACACACACACACACACACACACACACACACACACACACACACACCCCACACACACAACACACATACACACACACACACACACACTCACACACACACACACACACACACACACATACACACACACACACACACACAGACACCCCCCCCCACACACACACACACATACACACAGACACACACCCCCCCTCACACACACACACACACACACACACACACACACACACACACACACACACACACACACACATACACACACACACATACACACACACACACACACACACACACACATACACACACACACACACACACCACACACACACACACACACACACAGACACCCCCCCCCCCCCCCCACACACACACACACACACACACCACAACAGCCCAACACTCAGGTCACAACCGTGTCAATTATTTGGAGTTTGCTTGTTCACGTGTGACACACGCATGTTCACGAGTCTGTAACTCCCTAACAGACGTGCACACCTATGTGCTGCTCCCAAAGTCAATACAGTCAAGAAGAGCTTGACCACAAATTTCACCTGTCGAAGTTTAATCAACCATGAACCCTCTCACAATGATACTCAAATTCTACTGTAGCTGGTACGAAATGAAAGTACAAAAGGATCTTATGAACTGTAAAGTACTGAGTACTGAGAACTGAGTGTGGCTGTGATTCCAGGAAAGAATACAATGCAAAATCATCTAAAAACAATACATAAAAATGGTTGCAGAGTGACAGTAATAGAGGATTCGCTTCTTTTGTGGCCTTGAAACAGTCATTGAACACAAAAACACAAAAGCAAGCGATGAGCCACCCAAGTCTCTCAGTGTTGACACAACAACAGCTGTGTATAGCTGTCCAAACCACACCCATTCGTTATTATTAATCTGCATTTTGGTATTTTACCTTTGGGGGAGGGGGAGGGGATGGGGGGGGATTGGGGGAGGGGTTAGTAGAGGCCTTGTGCTAGCCGACCCCACTAACCAATCTCCATTGTAATCTCATTTATTGTTCAATACATTTGTGTCACTATGGGGATTAGTGGCTTCA